>NC_042294.1:11800131-11812631 GCF_901000725.2 Takifugu rubripes | reverse complement strand
ATCTATTTCCCTGCTCTCCTTCCACTGTTCACCCCGTTCTCTTCCTCTTCTCCTCTACTCTGATACTCTTCCTCAGTTTCCCTCCATCCTCCTGTTCTCCTCTTCCTCTCCCCTATTCCCTCCATCCTCCTGTTCTCCTCTTCCTCTCCCCTATTCTCCTCCCCTATTCCCCCCATTCTCCTCTTCCTCTCCCCTATTCTCCCCCTTTCCCTCCATTCTCCTCTTCCTCTCCCCTATTCTCCTCCCCTTTTCCCTCCATCCTCCTGTTCTCCTCTTCCTCTCCCCTATTCTCCTCCCCCTTTCCCTCCATTCTCCTCTTCCTCTCCCCTATTCTCCTCCCCCTCTCCCCATTCTCCTCCCATTCTCCTCTCTTCTATACATCACATGAAACTGGACAGTAATCACCTCCTTTCTGTGTGTCTCTCACATGATTGGCTTTGTGATTTAAGAGTGCCGCATTTTCATTCGTCAGCGGCTTAACCTCTGTGAGCATATGACAAACAGCCTGCCACACACACACACACCACCACACACACACACAACACACACACACACACACACAGGGTATTATCTCCCTGGATTCAGTCTCTGTCCGTCTATAACTCACTGGTGTAGCAGGTCAATAGACGATAACAAAAGCTGCTGCAGCCCTTTTTCTCTCCGTGCTGCCTTCAGGTACAAACCGGGACGCAACAATTCAACAGCTCATTATGGAAGCAGGTTTCCTCTCTGGCGGACTTAAAGCAGCAGCTTCGGGGTGATGCTACAGAAGGAGCTTTTCTACCATTTATCAGCCATACAGACAGATGACCGGTACCTGCATGGATCCAGGGGCTGTTGGCCTGCTGTCCTCCTGGGTCCCCTTGTTCCCAGTCAAAGTCATCCAGTTTGGACTGGACCAGGTTACAGTCTGCACCCTGACCAGCAAGACAGACTGAAACAGACAGAGAGGTTGTGGGTTAAAATGAGACAATAAAACAAGGAAATCTGAGAA
The DNA here is from genome assembly GCF_901000725.2 of Takifugu rubripes. Classification (NCBI taxonomy): domain Eukaryota; kingdom Metazoa; phylum Chordata; class Actinopteri; order Tetraodontiformes; family Tetraodontidae; genus Takifugu; species Takifugu rubripes. The sequence goes on along the minus strand of NC_042294.1, from coordinate 11,811,637 downwards.
AGAAATGAACATATTGAACATTAAAGACCACTGAAAAAGTGCATCTTGTTTGCATGGTGGTCAGGTTGGTGCAGTAGGACGTGTCTGGGGGCAGGTAGGAGGAGGCTCTGTTACCCCGGGCTGGAGGAGAGGGTTATAGTGAAGCATTTAGTGCAGACGAATATGATCTGATTTGTCAGAGGTGAGTTGTTTTGTCTGTGAGCGCGTTGTTCAGAGTGAAGCCGGTTGCCGGGGTGATGGATTCTGAGACAGACGTCTGAATGCTGTCAGTGCAACAGCGGAACCAGAGGCAACGTTTGTGTACGATGCGACTGAGGGGAGAGAACAAGGAGAGTGGCGAGGTCAACGAGATGCCTCCAAGACCAGGACCACTCCTGGAAAGGAGCTGGGACGGGACAGATTCTGTTGCTCAGGTGGAGCTTCACACCAAATCGGACAGAACGAGGGGATTTGTGTGGAAATGAAGCTTGTCCTGCGACGCTTGTCTGAGTTTGAGCAGTTCCCTGAAGGAGAACGGGGGAGAAGACGCGTGGTTGAGGGAGACGCTCACAAAATCTGTTTACGTGATCATATGTTCCGAGACATCACCTCCCACCAAAACCTTCCATTCCGACACTCTGACTCATCCTAGAAAAGAAAGAAACTTTAACATCCATTTCAGAGATTTTTCCAGAGCATCTTAGAGGAGATAATCTGCAGAGAGAACCAGTTCCAGTTCATTACCATTTCCCAGCATCCTCCCTGCTGGTTACACACACAGATAATAGATGTAAACCATCACTTCCTCTGGAACTCAAAGGCCTCTAAATCCCTCCATTCACAACCACATCATGAATGAGCGTGTGAATAAATACATATTGTAGCATCAGGGGGCTAACACCTCACAGCCTCCGTGGAAAGGGGGGCAGCTGTCATCCAGAAGCTCTGACAGTAAATAGCTGGGAGGCTCATTTCCTCTGTTTATTAAAGGAGGCACATTAAACCCACGACCCCCCCCCACACACACACACACACACACACACACACATGCACGCACACACCCCTTTGGATAGAGTTGGCTCACAACCAGATAAAAGACACAATCTGTTTTATCTTCTTTTTGATGAATTTACATCCATATAACAAATCAGATTCTGTGTGTATTCTGTCGGGATTCCAGGAGGGTTTGAAACACAACCAGCAGAATTAGAGTCGCTGAACTGCTGTAAAGATGATCGGATGATTCTTAAATAAAAATAAAACACAAATACCACAATTTAGAATATTATCACATCTCAGTAGGACGTAATAGTGTCTCACCCTGTTGTGTAGTGTTTCAGTCAGGTGTGCTGTTGTTTCAGTCAGGTGTGCTGTTGTTTCAGTCAGGTGTGCTGTTGTTTCAGTCAGGTGTGTTGTTGTTTCAGTCAGGTGTGCTGTTGTTTCAGTCAGGTGTGCTGTTGTTTCAGTCAGGTGTAGTGTTGTTTCAGTCAGGTGTAGTGTTGTTTCAGTCAGGTGTGCTGTTGTTTCAGTCAGGTGTAGTGTTGTTTCAGTCAGGTGTAGTGTTGTTTCAGTCAGGTGTGCTGTTGTTTCAGTCAGGTGTAGTGTTGTTTCAGTCAGGTGTGCTGTTGTTTCAGTCAGGTGTAGTGTTGTTTCAGTCAGGTGTAGTGTTGTTTCAGTCAGGTGTAGTGTTGTTTCAGTCAGGTGTGCTGTTGTTTCAGTCAGGTGTGTTGTTTCAGTCAGGTGTAGTGTTGTTTCAGTCAGGTGTGCTGTTGTTTCAGTCAGGTGTAGTGTTGTTTCAGTCAGGTGTAGTGTTGTTTCAGTCAGGTGTGCTGTTGTTTCAGTCAGGTGTAGTGTTGTTTCAGTCAGGTGTAGTGTTGTTTCAGTCAGGTGTGCTGTTGTTTCAGTCAGGTGTGTTGTTGTTTCAGTCAGGTGTGTTGTTGTTTCAGTCAGGTGTGCTGTTGTTTCAGTCAGGTGTAGTGTTGGTTCAGTCAGGTGTGCTGTTGTTTCAGTCAGGTGTAGTGTTGTTTCAGTCAGGTGTAGTGTTGTTTCAGTCAGGTGTAGTGTTGTTTCAGTCAGGTGTGCTGTTGTTTCAGTCAGGTGTGCTGTTGTTTCAGTCAGGTGTAGTGTTGTTTCAGTCAGGTGTGCTGTTGTTTCAGTCAGGTGTAGTGTTGTTTCAGTCAGGTGTGTTGTTGTTTCAGTCAGGTGTGTGTTGTTTCAGTCAGGTGTGTGTTGTTTCAGTCAGGTGTGCTGTTGTTTCAGTCAGGTGTGTGTTGTTTCAGTCAGGTGTGCTGTTGTTTCAGTCAGGTGTGCTGTTGTTTCAGTCAGGTGTGTTGTTGTTTCAGTCAGGTGTGCTGTTGTTTCAGTCAGGTGTAGTGTTGTTTCAGTCAGGTGTGTTGTTGTTGTTTCAGTCAGGTGTAGTGTTGTTTCAGTCAGGTGTGCTGTTGTTTCAGTCAGGTGTGCTGTTGTTTCAGTCAGGTGTGCTGTTGTTTCAGTCAGGTGTGCTGTTGTTTCAGTCAGGTGTGCTGTTGTTTCAGTCAGGTGTGCTGTTGTTTCAGTCAGGTGTGTGTGCTGTGTTTCAGTTCAGGTGTAGTGTTGTTTCCGTCAGGTGTGTTTGTTGTTGTTTCAGTCAGGTGTAGTGTTGTTTCGTCAGGTGTGCTGTTGTTCTCAGTCAGGGTGCTTTGCTGGTTGTTTCAGTCAGGTGTAGTGTTGTTTCAGTCAGGTGTGCTGTTGTTTCAGTCAGGTGTTGCTTCATTCATGGTCACAGTGAGATTAGACATTAAATTCACTCCGGAGATTAAAATCTTGTCAGATTTTCAGATGGAAATGTTTGATGAAGTGTGTGTGTGTGTGAGTGTGTGTGTGTGAGTGGTGTGTGTGTGTCTGAGTGGTGTGAGCGTGTGAGTGTGTGTGCGTGTGTGTGTGTGTGTGTGAGTGGTGTGTGTGTGTCTGAGTGGTGTGAGCGTGTGTGTGAGTGTGTGTGTGTGTGTGTGTGTCAGCATTCAGCTGATCTGCTGGTGGGCCAGATTAGAGCTGTGCTCCTGCCAATCCCTGTTGGCTGTAATCTATTAACAGCCAATCTCCCCATGGTAACCACAGCTGGTCTGGGTGGAGCTGCTCTCATTTACTTCTCTTCTCTCTCTGCTCTGATGGGCTCTCAGCCTCAGTTTGAATGAAACCATCTGCTGGTGATTATCTTCACTTCTTCTGCAGTCTTTCTGCTTCCTGCCATCGCTCTCTGAACAAGTTTCTCTTCATGGCGTCTCCTCCCGTCATCTTCCCCCCTCTGATGGATGCTGAGACAGTCGAGCGAACAGTGGAAGGTGGCAGCGGCTCCTCGTCCTCTTTCTGAAGAACTGGATGGTTTCTGTTGTTGGCGGCAGATGTAAAGAGTCTCTGTGACACAAACAGAGTCTTGTTGTTCAGCGTCCACCCACCTGGGTGAGCACAGGAATGTTAACGACGCCACCAGCAAACACTTGCTGCTCTGATCACATGTTCGCCGAGCGCCGGGCTAATTCCTGTTACACACTTCAGCAAAAAGTTGGCGAGAACGACAGAGACGCCACAACAGCGTGTGGAGAAGAAGAACCAGAAGGAATTTTCTGTCACTTTATAGACCGCAGCGATGTCGGCTCCCACACGTGTCGGGTCACCATAATTAGCAGCGGCGCTAGCAGCTGAAAACCACTTCGACTGACGGGGAGAGATGCGTCTCAACTCCCGCCGATGTCTGATGTCAGCAATATGATCATCCACAGCGACATAAAGCTGACAGAAATTCCACCAGACACACCAACGCTCCAGCGAAGTGTGGGACGAGTCTCGGGAAGCCCCATAGGGCCAGGCCTTAACCGTCCTCTCCTCATCCTGAGGACTCCAGGACGTCTGCTTCTCCAGCTCAGCCCTGAAACAGCCGGTGGGTTTGTAACCTCCACAGAACCGTCCTCCATTCGGAGCAGGTTTCCAGAGTTAACCGACACCACAGCGCACGTGTGTCTGCGTTCCTGGTTCGTGAACTGATATCTCCACTCTGACTGTGAAAAAGCTCTGGGGGACGGTCTTGACGGTCTCACAGGATGTGCTGATGGCTGCAGGTTCTGGCCAGTACCCCGTCAGTGCTGCCGGAACGGACAGCCCGCTTCGCTACGCTTCACCACACCGTGTTGTTAAATGGTACTGGAGGCCGGGAAGCTCTCGAATGATGGAGGAGGAGGCAGAAGACACGTATTTGGAGCCAGATGATGAGACTCCTCTGACCATCCAGCAGTGCTCTCTGGGCAGCACCCTACTGGCCAGAACCCTCCGATGTTGTTGGGTAAATCCATGTGTGCGGCACCACTCTGGTCAGAAACAGCTTTTACCCCCTGAGGAACCTTCACAGCCGAGGTCCTAAGTGTGTTTATGTGCACACAAGGGAACCAAATTCCTGCGGTAGTTCAATTACATAAACTAGGATCAGGTGAGAGAGTCCGAATGTAGCCACACACACACACACACACACACACACACACACACACACACACACACACACACACACACACACACACACTAATCTATAAAGTTCACCTTTTTAACCTGATTTCACTCAGATGTCATTTTCCACAAATTATTTTAAATCATAAATTAGATCCGTTTGTATATAAATGTGTGTGTTAATGTGTGTGTGTTTTAATGTGTGTGTGTGTGTGTTAATGCGTGTGTGTGTGTTAATACATGCGTGTGTGTGTTAATGCGTGTGTGTGTTAATGCGTGTGTGTGTGTTAATGTGTGTGTGTGTGTGTGTGTTAATGTGTGTGTGTGTGTGTGTACATTGGGTGTAGTCGACTGACTCTGTAATCATTGTTTCTGTTTATAGACCTCTGATGTCATGTTAATGGAACACTGTCCCCTCCATTGCTCTTTTTTCTCTTTCCTTTTTCACTTCTTTTACCCCCTTTATTCTTCTACCTTCTCGACAGGAAACCTCCTGTTTCCTTTCTGCCCTTTTGTGTTGGCGTGTGTGTGTGTGTGTGTGATTGGATGTGACAGTGAACACACACTGCGGCAGACAGCATAGGCCTGTGGTGGCATTTAGCTGGTGTCTTTCTTGCTCTGTTTGCCCGTCTCTCTCTTGGATACACACATGCACACACACTCACACTCACACACACACTCACACACACACTCACACACAGCCCTTGGCATTCCTGGGAGCTGTCCCAATCACGATTGTTGCCTGTCAAGGTTCATCCAATCACCAGTCGGGATTTTGGGTCCAAGTGATGGTTACAAACTACATAAACACGTATGACGGATGGAAAAGAGCATCTGTGACACACACACACACACACACACACACACACACACACACACACACACACACACACACACACATCCCAGGTCGTCAGTATATCAATAAAAATTTCTGAAATAATAAAAGTAGAAAAAAAAGAGGTGAGACAGAGGTGAGGGAGAAGGAGAGGGTGCTGGGTATTGTGTGTCCAGTGTCCATTTTATTCAGGAAGTGGGCCTTTCCTTCCTTTCTTTGTCTGCCCAACACACCCACACACACACACACACACACACACACACACACACTCACACACACAATGCATTCCCAAACATCAGAAATATCCTCTTCACGCCAGATCTGAGCCTTCAAAGTGTCCTACAAGAAGAAGACCAAGACGACCAGGAGGAACTTGTCTTCACAAGGTTAGGGAGAGAACTGGGGGGAGGGTGGCAGAGTAGAGAAGATTAGAAGGAGAGACAGGGAAAGAATGAGAGAGAGACACAAGGGGGCATGGGGACAGGGAGAGAGAGGGAATGTGTCTGTGTGTGTGTGTAAACTGTGATGTCCAGCAGGAGCAGTAACTGGGTGCTAACAGCATTAGCATTAGCGCAGTGAGCTACCATGCCCCAGGCCAAACATGAATAATGCAGCAACAAACCCTGAAAGAGAGTGCGTGTGCATGAGTGTGTGTGTGTGTGTGTGTGTGAGATAGAGACATGTGGCTGGTACCAGGCTACACTCGGAGCTGTGTATATGACAGTATTAGAATAATATGCTAATTACTAATAATTACTGTGTAACATACACGCTCATATTATCTCGCCCCGCTTTTCCGCCTCCATCTCCCTCTGGCCTGGAACACCTCCGGGCATGGAGGAGGAGGAGGAGGGTGAGGAGGAGGAGGGGGGTGAAGCAAAGGGAGGAAGAGGAGGAGGAGGAGGGGGGTGAAGCAAAGGGAGGAGGAGGAGGAGGAGGAGGAGGAGGAGGAGATGGTGGAAACCTGCAGGACCAAACTTGTCTGTGGTGGCAATTCAGCCCACAACACCACAGATGACTGATGGTGACCCCCAAACACACACGCACACTCACACACACACACACACACACACACACACACACACACACACACACACACACACAGAAACACACTTGCGAATACTGTTCTGTCGAGTTACTGACAAAATCTGAAAATCTCCAACGTCTGAGGCAGAACAAAGAGGAGTGCGGAGGAATGCAGAATGGGCTATCACTGTTGGACGACGCGAGCGTTGTGCATCACAGGTCACCTGTTCTGGACACGGCGAGGACACGATGGACACGGCGAGGACACGATGGACACGGCGACCTATACTACTGAGGACTCTGACCTTGGTACGTTTGGAGTGACCCTGCTAGAACCTGAGCCTGGAACATGAGGGCCCAACAGACAGTGAAGTGGAACATCTGCAGAGTCATGAGTGTCTCCGTGTGTCCTCTGTCCGTCCTCATCAGTCAAGCTGTCCACTCATCACCCACAGGACCTCAGCTGTCACCACCTCTTTACATCAGGCCCCAGCCACACACCACACCAGATCAGACATGTCACAATGTCTCCATCCGTGTGTGTGTGTGTGTGTGTGTGTGTGTGTGTGCAGCGTCCATAGGTTGTGTTTAATGTTGTAGGACATCTCAGCAGTTCTGACCTGGCAGGAAAGACCTGAACGCTTCCCCACAGTCCCTGAAGGACCCTGAGGACCTTCTTATTATGAAGGTTTGGAAGCCCTCCTCCTTCTGGACCATAAACGTGGCTGTTTGAGGAGCCTCAATGGCCACCTCTGACCAGAACCTTCACAGACCCAGTTCACCTGCCTTTCACATGAACCCCTGGAAACACCTTACTTGCCTTCAATCATCAACTGGTGATTCTTCACACCAAAGGAGACGACACAATCTCCGAGTTTGGACTCTATGTTGGATTATTGAGACCGACTGGCTGCCTCGGTGGAATCTGCACTGGTTAATGTCTTACAGGAGGAGCGCAGCCAAGAAGGTTGATGTAAATCCAAAAAGAAAATCATCTCCAGTGAACAGATGGAGACACACACACACGCATGCACGCACACACAGATTAGAGATTAGGAAACATATCATAACCAGGATCATGTCAAATTAAATTGTGTCCCAGATAATCTGTGGGAAGCGTAGAAGAGTGTTACATCTTAATCTGTCTGGCTCTCACACAAGCATTGTTGGGTGGCTGCTGGTGCATGCTGGGAACTTTGTTCGTACAATACATTTAATGTCAGACCCCAGCGGCAATCAACAGATGATCAATAACCAGCAACACACACGCGCACACATACACAAACACACACAGACACACACACACACACACGAGTAACTGTCACAAAACAACACCTCCAGCTGCCAAAGAGCAGAACAGAGTGTGCTGCTTACCTCCTCACCCTCCTCACCCCCCTCACCCCCTCACCCCTGCGTACAGAAGGTCAACGCTCACCTCCAGCAGGGAGCAACAGGGGAGTTCAGATAAGCTAGCAAGGCTGGAAAGGTCTGCTCTCGCAGGACGCCAACCTTCAGCAGCAATTTCACAACAACAACAACATTCGGAGGTAAATTTACATTGTACCAACATACCAGTCTGGTCTAAAATATGAGAGAAATGAAACCCTATGCACTCTGGTCTCCATGGACACGACCTACAGCTTCAGTTACCAGAATATTCGCGACACAACTGCGGAGGCTGCGATCCTCTCGGTGTCGCCTCGTTTTCTACATGCTCCTCACAGCAGCCATGAAGAGCAACACCTCCCGAAACAGCATGACATCATAACACACTCAGCACAGCAGTGCAAAACTGTGCGAGTCCCCACACACGCACACACACACACACACGCACACACACGCACGCACACACACACACACACACACACACACACTCACACACACACACACACACACCATTATAAGCAGCTGTCTGCCTGCAGCTGCCTATTGGCGTTCAACCACTAATGCAAATGTACTGTAAGGCAGGCCCTGAGCGGTCTGCCTCGACACCGCCGGTCTGCCTCTACACCCCCGGTCTGTCTCTACACCGCCGGTCTGCCTCTACACCACCGGTCTGTCTCTACACCAACGGTCTGCCTCTACACCAACGGTCTGCCTCTACACCGCCGGTCTGTCTCTACACCAACGGTCTGCCTCTACACCAGCGGTCTGCCTCCTGATTGGTTGTCTCAAGGTCCTCTTATATCATCTTTTCTAGTATCACCTCAACACATGAAACTTGTCCACCATCTTTGAACCAGGCTAGTTTCCATGGTCCCCTGCTGATGAGGAGGATGAGGCTGTTGATAAAGAGCATGAGACATCCATCTTTCTGTTCCAGAAGCTGGAGCAAATGATCGCTGTGGGTCCACCTCCACCATCCCTGTGGTTCCCACCAGTTACACTCTGACATACATTCCACCAATGATTAATCAGAGTGTGAAGCATATTAAGGATCTGGAGCTGCCCCAGGACACACACACACACACACACACACACACACACACACACACACACACACACACACACACACACACACACACACACACACACAATGATAAGCACTGTCAGGCAGAGAGATGCCAGGCAGACATATGAATTCTCCTGTTTACAGATGATAGTGAACACACCAGCCACAGGCTGACATCACATGACGCTGGTCTTTCTCCTGCAGTGGGGTATCTGCAGGTGGGCCGGGGTATCTGCAGGTGGGCCGGGGTATCTGCAGGTACCTGATGAGCATTTTAACATCAGTAGCTTTGACCCTCCGCAACAGCCTCAGGTAACAGGTGAGCGAATGAAGCTTCTATGGTTTCTAAAACTAAGGTCCTCACCATGAAATGTCATGAGAACGATGTCGGGACCCAAATTATGTCCCCCTAAAGATGGTTGGACTCCACACGGTCTCATCAGTGCGTATGTAGATGAAACAACAATACACACACCTGACTACACACTGTGCATTCAATCCGTGAGTTTCATTAAAACCCTGACAAGACAGAACAAAGAGCTGACTTCAGGTGTGTGTGTGTGTGTGTGTGTGTGTGTGTGCGCGCGTGTGTGTGTGTTTTAATCAGCGATTCCGTTTATAGAACTCTGAGGTCATGTTGTTGACACAGTCATCTCCGTTTCCTTGCAAGTTAAACGGAGCATTAAGGTGATGAAGAGGACGGGGAAGAGGAAGAGGAAGATGACGGCCCTGATGAAGATGACGGCCCTGATGAAGATGACGGCCCTGATGATGGAGACTACAGGGATGATGGAGACTACAGGGATGATGGAGATGCTCTTCTCTGATTCTAACTTTTCCATCACGAGGGTAAACCGCTCTGAACGATGCGTTCACTGACCTCCATTTTCAGCGCTGTTGAATAAAACATGCTTGTAATCTGGGACTGAACTGGGTTTTTCCACTTTGATGCTTCCTGTTTGGGCAATTTTAAAAAAAAAAAGGGAGAACTATTTGTTGTCTTTAATCTGCTGGCAAATCCCCATCAGAGGGCTGAATTATCTGCTGCAACTTTCTTCTCACTCTGCAGGGTTTCTGGTCCCCGGTGCGTTCGAGTCCCCTGTTCGGATTAGCGCGGGTATAAAGGATCCGTGGTGGGCTGAGACGCCGCTATCGGCCCCGTGGCCTCTGGGATTAGACGCAGACTCCGCAGACCCATCGGGAATTAAGGAGCCGGATTAAGACTTCTTTTGTTCGGTGTGAGATGAGATGGAGGCTGCGGAGGATTTTAGTCTCCGAGGCTGGTGTCAGAACTAAGCTCCGTCATTGAGATCCGAATCTCCAGGGGTCCCTGAACTCAACGCAGGGACGCGCTTTTACTGGAGTTTTGGATATAAAAATATAATCTACACAAGCGTTCGTCAGGTGGTGATGTGATCAGCAGCGCTTCATTTTAAATCACTGACCACAACGCAGCAAATTCGGACTTTTCCCATCATCAGCAGGGAATAAAAAGGCCGCCTTGTTTCTCCAGAACTCCTCACATTTAACATTTTTATTCCATTAGCTGTTTTTAGAAACATGATAAAATGACAGGTGAATCTTTTCCTTAATTATTTCATTATTAAAATAAAATTGAGCAAAGATACAGTAAATAAATAATAAACTAGAACTGTATTTCTGACAACTCATTTTTTTAATACTTTGTTTTTAATCTTCACAGACTCGTCTGATTAGTGTTTGGGACCAAATCTCTGCTCATATTCAGGATTATTGTTTGAAGACCTGTGTGTGTGTGTGTGTGTGTGTGTGTGTGTGTGTGTGTGTGTGTGTGTGTGTGTGATAACTTGAAGATAGACTTCAGTAATAAGACAGAGATTAGTGTGTGTGTGTTGCATCTATAATCTGTTAAGATGCCTCCTGCCTGTTCAGCAAACAGCAGTTTCGGGAATTAGTCGTGTCCTTATAACAACTGTTAAATCTGCTGTCTGGTCAACACTGATGACATTTTACATGATTTATATGCAATCTGGGCGCCACTGTGTGTGTGTGTGTGTGTGTGTGTGTGTGTGTGTGTGTGTGTGCGTGCAATCTTTTTAGACAATTATAGGAAGACAGATCATCTCGATGGTCCCCCCCCCCCCCCCCCCCACCCTAACCAAAGACCTAACACACAAATCCTGGTGGGGCCTCGGCGGCTCATTAATTTCTTGGATTGTGAATGTGAACTTCTAGCTAATATAAAGTTCATATACAGTGTTATTGTAAAGTCATGAGAACCATGTCGGGACCCAAATTATGTCCCCCTAAAGATGGTTGGACTCCACACGGTCTCATCAGTGTGTATGTAGATGAAACAACAATACACACACCTGACTACACACTGTGCATTCAATCCGTGAGTTTCATTAAAACCCTGACAAGACAGAACAAAGAGCTGACTTCAGGTGTGTGTGTGTGTGTGTGTGTGTGTGTGTGTGTGTGTGTGTGTGTGTGTGTGTGTGTGTGTGTGTGTGTGTATAGAGAGAGAGAGAAAAAGCTCCTGAATCAGCGACAGTTCTGAACCTGGACACAGCAGGTCATCAGGGAGGTGTGTGTGTGTGTGTGTGTGTGTGTGTGTGTGTGTGTGTATTGCTGAGTTAACAGTACTGTTCTAATTACAGACACCACCAGAAAAAGACAAACCATTGGAGTGTGTGAGGGCTCGGTTCAGCCCATCAGAGGGTGAAAACCTGGAACTCATCTTTTCATTTAAGGAAGGT
>NC_042294.1:11782900-11800031 GCF_901000725.2 Takifugu rubripes | reverse complement strand
CAGTGTGAGAGGACTCCTGTCCTGACGTGTTCTTGTCAAAACAACATTTATTTCTCATACAGACTGAAAACACGGACTCTTTGATCTTCCGTTGCATTGTCCCTAAACGGGGGTGGGGGGGGGGGGGGGGGGGGGGGTCCAACTGAGGAGATTAACAGAGATGTTGAGGATCAAACGACTGACGACTGATTCCAACTCATAAGTGAGCATTAGTGTTTATTTCAGATCTTTACCTTGAGATTTCAGTGTATCAATAACGTTGATTATATCTTCGCTATCAGATTACCTCATTTTCGTGATCCTTCGGAGACGTTGCTGCGGGTGATCGCAGTGTTGCGCAACCTAAACAGATCTCAACAACTGAGTTCAGCCTCGCCAGTGACGACGGAACCTTTTAAAAATATAAATATAAATGTGAAGAGAAGCCTGGACTTTAGGAGCCCTTTACAGAGAGAGTCGCCTTCACTTCAAGAGGAAAGAAAAAAGGTTGCAGCTTGTTTTTGTGAAAGAACTTTGTCACCTCTTTAATCAAGAAATGAATTTTCTTGTCTCATCAGTGTCACTCTACAGGTTTACAACTTCAATAAATAAGCCAGAAGATGTGAAAACCAGGAGAGAAGCTTCACTCGCTCCCGTTCAAAAAGGAAAAAGACAACATTCTTTTTCTTTCTGAGGTCTTTTGTGGTTCAAATTTATCTCTGAACAATGGAAACAGCTCGATTCCAAAATCCAGAAGCTATCGTGAGTCTGATGATGCTGAAAGAAATGACCGACGTTTGGAGGACAAAAAAACAACAGACAAACCATGAAAACACAAATAACACAGGTTGTGGGGTCCGGGTGGCGGTGAAGACGCTGGATCCAGACTCTCGTTCCAGGTATTCTTTACTTACAGGGTCCTTAAATACAGGAGCTGAGGGAAACAAAAGTCCAGAAATGTCTTCAAAAAGGTTCTAGTGCACCAACAATGGTTTGTCCTGGTGCTCCCGGAGCTCTTCAGTAGTCCTCGTAGCGGTACGTGTTGGGGTAGGTGTAACGGTAGTCGCAGCCATCGGCTCGCTCAGTCTTGGTTTGTAAGGGTTCCGGCTGAAAGGACAGGGACTTGATGACTCCCCCGGGCTCCTCCATCACCTTGACCTCAGTGGAATATGAAGAAGAGGCCTCGTCCAACAAGGTGGAGCAGCTGGGTAGGCCTGGTGCTTTGGGAGGGGCACAGGACTGGTAGGACGGAAGGCCAGATGGAGGCTTCGGACACGGTTGATAGGACACCTGAGGAGGACAGGCCAAGACTTTAATACCGTGATGAATCTGAGCGTGTCGGAGCCTCGCGTGGGACTGACCTTTGTGGTGGTGGTGATGATCGTTTGCAGCGCTGCTGGAGACCCAGGGGCATTGCTGGGGTAGCGGCAGGGGTAGTCCGCACCGTAGTAATGGTGGTTGTCACCATAGGGAGTGGAACTCTTCAGGAGGTCCTTCCAGCCTGCAGGAGGTTTCCCTTGCGGGTCAAAGGAGGAGGACGTGGAAAGAGAACCCGATGATGGCGTGGAGGACGAGGATGAGCCCAAAACTGGAGCGACCCTGCACAGAGTTCATGATCTCGTTCAAAACCTGGTTTCAAATCTCAGCATTTTTATCAAACCCATTTATGTGTCCAGCACAGCAGTCTAACCTGGGGTCACAGAGGTCAGAGGTCATGGGATACGAAGGGGAGGTCAAGTATCCTTGAAATTCATAGCCAGGGCGGCCCATGTAAAGCCTTGGATTGGAAGGCTTCTGAATTCCAGATGAAACATCCCCAAGGGAATTATGGGGGTTGTAATATGGTTCTGGGCTTTGGAACGCTGGATAATGTTGTGGGAAACTTGGCTCGATGAAGGAGATCCTGTCTGATGAGTCCACACAGGAGAGGAGGGCCGGGCCGAGAGCCTGAGGAGCAACACACACGCATGAACACCCCAACCCTGGAACGCTGCTGTGTGTCCGTCGGTAGCTCACCTGCGTCTCGATCAGGCGCCTCTTGGGAGTGAACGGAGGAGAGTTCACTCGTCTCTTCACCGAACTTCTTCTGGCTTCAGTCTCTGACTTGGACTCTGGTCTGGGATGATCGTGGACTCCTTTAGCCTGGACCACACAAAGGAAAGTTTGTGAGGAGTTTCTGGAATCGGCTTCACCTTCATCTGTGATATCAGGACCCACAGACGGTCTCCATCTCTATGTTGGTGCAGAACATGTGAAGATCTGAGTGAGGCCATAAGGTTCTACCTGTGGAGACCTTTAATGTCACATTTATAAACTTCAGGCGTGGACGGCGGTGAAATGTCTCAACAAATCGCCCAGAAGAGAACATTTTCTTCAAAGCTGATAGTCGATGGACATCCTGCATGAAGTATCCAGCACCTGTTAACACGCGTCCGTCACACCTGGTTTGAAGGTTTTATGGTCTGATATGAACCCAAGTTGACTCATCAAAATCCAGTTTAAACTAGCTCAGAATGATCTTCTTTCATGTTTAAATGGTAAAACTGCAGCTCAACGACCACAAACACTGCTGTTAACCAACGAGCATAAACATCTGTCACATCTGGAGGATCCTCTGCCTCAGTCGCCACGTGATGTTCTAATGAGTCTAATAAACCAGCTGAAAAGGTCCTGGGCTAACGAGGTGTGAGGATCCTTCTCTTCATGTGTGGATACGACAGAGGAGCGTCTCAGTCAGCGTCTGGTCTCCATCTTCACGTATCTTCTTCAGGTCAGAGACTTTGTTCAAATAATCCTCTAAGCGGAGATGTTCATGGATGTCAGGATTCAGACTCTCCATCACTTGGTTGAAGCAACTTTAGCAACATTTGCAGCCTCCAGCCTTCTTCACTTAGTCGTCACTCCTGGATTTGGGACGTGTTCGGATGTTCTTCTTCCTGTCCAGCTCTGTCAGGGTGGATGGAGACATCTCTCCAGATATGTCTGAGGTCCAATTAAGGCACATGCTAATTGCTAATTTCCCTGGTGGACACCCCCTAAAGGGATCAATAAAGTAATCTTGAATCTTGAATCTTGAATGAGATGTGTCTATTGTCTCCAAAGATGATGAGTAGTTGTTTCAGCACATGGGAAGAGGAGCTCAATTTCCCCAGATTGGTGTATTTGGTCGGACAACCAGCTGTGAGGGGATTCTGATTCCTCCTCCACTAATAAAGGAGCCCAAGAGAACCTTCAGAGCAGCAGAAATGTCTTTTAGTCTTTTCCAGACGTGTGTGGGTTCAGTCCAGTCACTGAGCTCATTGGTTCGCTAGCCATCATGGAAGCTGGAAGACCTTCTATTCTGGATTCTAACATACGGCTGCATGGTTCTGAACGTTCTGACTGCACTGCGCTCATCTGGGTTTCATGGTTCCTCGTGTTCTCCATCCTTATTTCGCCTTTCAGATCTTCTGTGCAGCAGCAGCAGCAGTTTTCATACGTTTGCTAATGTATGTTTGCAGTCTGAGCTTCAGTACAAGCTATCGGTGCTGACCTGAAAGAAGATGGCCTTCCCGTCCACCCTCCAGAAGTTGGTAACCGGGTAACCGCTGTGACCACGACACGGCAGCAGCTCCAGCGTAGCGTTACAGCTGGGACACAGCTTCTCTGAAATGCAGTTTGGTTAGATGAATGTGAGGAGGCGGGGCAGGAACTGGTTCTGGATCCACTTACTCTGCTGTTTCTGCCGGGCCTTATCGCAGATGGCCGGGCGCAGCTGCAGCCGGGAGCCGTCCGGCAGGCTGCAGCCGCGGGAGCAGATCACCACACCCAGGCAGGACTTCTTCAGGATCTGGCAGTTGTGGTTGTTGGTGTTCCTCATGGCCCATCCAGACAGATGTCTCTGAGCATTCTTATCTTCCGCTGAAAACAAACGGGACACTTAGCTGGAGTGCAGGCTAACCTGTTCCTGAGGGGGGCCGTCACCAGCCAACTGGGATGGGTCACATGGTAACCAGACCCTCAGCAGGTCATGATGTCACTGTGTCAGCGTGTGAACGTTCTCACCACTGTAGATGAAGCGGACGTAGCCGTCAGTCCACTCCTGGAACGAGTCGAACTGCTTCATGTCCTGCAGAGAGACAGGCAGACAGGCAGGCAGAGAGACAGGCAGACAGGCAGGCAGAGAGACAGGCAGACAGGCAGGCAGAGAGACAGGCAGGCAGGCAGAAGAGGCAGACAGAGAGACAGACAGGCAGGCAGACAGACAGACAGACAGAGAGACAGGCAGGCAGACAGAGAGACAGACAGACAGACAGACAGGCAGGCAGGCAGGCAGACAGGCAGAGAGACAGGCAGAGAGACAGAGAGGCAGACAGGCAGGCAGGCAGACAGACAGACAGACAGACAGAGAGACAGAGAGACAGGCAGGCAGACAGAGAGAGAGACAGACAGGCAGGCAGACAGACAGGCAGAGAGACAGACAGACAGACAGAGAGACAGACAGGCAGAGAGACAGACAGACAGACAGACAGACAGAGAGACAGACAGGCAGGCAGAGAGACAGACAGACAGACAGAGAGACAGACAGGCAGGCAGGCAGGCAGACAGACAGACAGGCAGAGAGACAGACAGACAGACAGAGAGACAGACAGGCAGGCAGACAGACAGGCAGACAGACAGTTTGAGTCATATTAAAAGTGTCTGATGGATCTTTTAAACCTGCAGAAACACCTGAAATGACGCTTAAATAACGATAATGTCATAAATCAACATAAATCAACACAACGTCCGGATCTAATCAACAATCCTCACTGCTAAACACAAATAAACAGCAATAACATGATAATAATGAGGCGGAGGGATTATTGACGACTGCGCTGGAGTTTAATGATAATTAACGATTAGTCTTGATACAAAGGTGATGATATTGATCAGCGTCGGAGCGTTTACACGTTTTCAGTGGAAATAGAAATATAGAAACCAGTTTTTACTGTTTGAGCAACAACAGAGAGGAGTTGACTCAGCACACACACACACACACGCACGCACGCACACACACACACACACACACACGCACGCACGCACGCACACACACACACACACACACACAGAATCTTTGACTAACCTTGAAATAACATCAGAACATGTTGGGGGGGCACCTGTGGTCACTCTGGTGATCTAAAGGTTCTTGGTTCAATTAGTGTGTGTGTGTGTGTGTGTGTGTGCGTGTGTGTGAAACATCTGTTCAGAATATCAGAAAATTCAGATCAAATTTTTGCTCAATAATAAAAAAAAAAGGTAATAATAATAATTTTTGTTTATTTTATAGTAACTTTTTCACTGATGTTTTTAATTATTTGAACGTTACTGAATGAGGCTGAACTGTTGAAAGACATCAAACATTAACGTCCAAATCTAATGATTTCATAGATTTATGTCTGTTATTAATGTCTTTAATGTAAATGCACAATGTTGCAGTGACGTTTCGGGTGAAACAATTGTTGCATTACTACATTTTTAATGGCTCATTTTGACTGAACAATCAAACGTTGCTGCATCTGAAAACTGATAATCAAAGTTTGACATCGGAGTAAACGTCACGTGATCAATACTTAACCAGCTAAAATCATCCTCACGAGCTAAAACGGTGATTGATTAACGTCCTGTGAAGTTCACAAAGACTCAAAGTGTTTCAAAAAATGGACATTTTAATCAAATGTTTCATCCAAAGTTTGATCATCCTGATTCAACTAACGACTTCCGTCCATCGATTATTGATTATTAATCGGGTTACCTGCGGGAGTTTAGGGTCGTTGATGTCCCACGTGAACTTCATTCCGACGGAACACACGCAGTCTGAGTCCTCGCGCTCCTCCGCTCGTGACATCCTTCCGATCGCGATTCTGATCCTGATCCTGATCCTGATCCTGGTCCTGGTTCTGATTCTGATTCTGATTCCGGTCCAGTTCTGGTTCCGATCCAGATCAGTTCAGAAGGTTGAGGCTTCAGAACAAAGAGAACGTGCGTCTCGCGGCTCGTCGCGTGCGGCTGCAGTGAGCCTCAGGTAGGACCGATCAACAGGTGAGTGCAGAGGCGCGAGGAGGGTGGAGGGGGGGGGGCAGATGCTTGGAGTGGGTGGTGTTTTGGGAGGCTGGGGGGGGGGGTGTAGGCAAAGATCGGCCGAGATATTGAGCTAAGAGGAAATAATAACAAGTTTCTTTTATTTTACACGCGGAATCACATCAAAGGAACTGTTACACACACACACACACACACACGCACACACACACACACACACAGCTCTTGTGTGTGTGTTGTGCAAACACTTCTGTGTTTCTCCTAAAACAAATAAACTCATTTGTCATCAATTAGAGGACACGAGGACACGCGTAACGTGACCTCACCTGCACAGGTAGAGTCTGTGCGTGTCCCAGTCCAGTCGGTCATCTTCCCCCTCTGCACCAGCAGAACCAGTAAGTGTCCCAGTATAAGAGACCGGCCCAAGACTCCAGTGAATAATCATAGGATTGCCTTGTGTACGTGTTATTGATTATAGATTCCCCATTTTTGTATCTCAGTTGTGAAGAAAAGAGAGATTTATAGCGGGAAACAGATGCGCGCGGCGCTGAAGCCTCGCTCCTTCCTTAATTGATTGATAATTGATCACGTGCCCCGGTTGCAGCAGTGCGCCTGCGCATTTGCGAGCGCGTTAATTGCGGGCAGCTGTGCACGCGCTCCTCACACGCAAAGACGGGAGACGTGATGGTGAGTGAACCTATTGATGGATTCAGCCTCTGATCAGAGGCGGTTCGAGCAGTTTCAACTGAAGCTTCCAGATGTTGAGTCGACATTAAAAATGAGATCAATCAGGTCGATGGGATGAAACAGGCCGGAAACAGCCCGCAGGGTTCTGGCGGTTGATCCCATGTGGCTAAATGGGATCAAGACGCCACACTGGGTCTGTGTGCCTACAGGGCGGCCATCTTGGTACAGTGCTACTGGCTTCTCTATAGAGGAATTAAGCTTCTACACAATTATCATAAATCACACATTTATAGGTTACAAACATCAGCTATTACAGTCATAAATGGAACAAAAGCAACTTGAAAACGTTTAGCTACTAATTTAAAACACTATACTGAAGTATGATATATAATAAGCTTTATAGTTATCATTGTTTCATTATAATGGCATTGCTACTATTATCAGTTAATTAGCAGTTAATTGAGCGGAGCGGAGTCCACTGGCTCTCCTGCTTTCCTGGAAGCTTTTGTCGGTAGTTGATAAAATAGAATAAATATAATGCAAGTTTTGGGCCTCAGAAAGTGGACTGTACTTTATTCAGAAACATGCAGACACTTCTTTAACTGATCCCAAACTACACAAAAACTACACTTATTGATTCCTAACGTCACATTTTAACCAACATTTTGTCTTGGATTAGTTATTTAAGCAGCAATCCCCTGTATAATAGGCTGGAAGTGTTCCAGGGTTGCTATATAACAACCTGTATTATCCTTTACTTGCATCTTACCTATGAAAAGTGTTCCCACAACATTTGGGCTGGATGTTCTGCTCATTAGAGCATCCGTATGCAGCACAAAAGTCCAGCATGTTTTCAGTTTTGTTGGAAGCTTGTATGCCAATAACATTAAGTAAAATTTGTATTTGGGTAGTAAAACCATTATTTTTGAATTATCCAATATAGATATGTGTGATGTTTTGAGCAAACTTGGTAATTGAGTCCAACGATCGTGAGTAAGTCTACTTTGAGCCCCTGCTAACCCTGTACCAAGATGGCGGCGCTTTCCGTCCCTCCACGTGTGTAAATGTCTGGATTTGTTGCAGCCTAGGGCGCCCCCTAGAGTCCGTCTGTATGCACTGACCAGCAGGTAAAAGAATCGCTGAAATTAGGTGTGCGCGTGTTTCAGCTGGAAGTGAAGATGGAGGACTGTCTGAACCGGGACGATCCTGCAGGACTGGTGTCGGTTCTGCAACACGAAGGTCTCACCAGCAGCACTCTCAACAGACTGAACCAGCTGGTTACCCGGGTAAGAGTGTGTGAGCGTGTGTGTGAGCGTGTGTGTGAGTGTGTGTGTGAGCGTGTGTGTGAGCGTGTGTGTGAGTGTGTGTGTGTGAGCGTGTGTGTGGTGATGGTTTTTGATACGTGAGAGGATGTTCTGTTTCAGGACTTGCGTGAGCCTGGTTTTAGCCGGGTTCTGACTGTGATGAAGACTTTGGACCTTCTTTCGGAGGACCGGGCCCACCTGCAGACCCTCGTCAGCCAAGGGCTCACGGCCAAAGTAACGACGATCCTGCAGAAACAGCGTTGTGTGTGTGTGTGTGTGTGTGTGTGTGTGTGTGTGTGTGTGTGTGTGTGTGTGTGTGTGTGTGTGTGTGTGTGTGGGGCTCTGACGCTGTGTGTTCAGGTGCTGCTCTGGTCGGAGGCGCTGCATCATGTGATCGTCTGTGACAGAGACGCTGAGAACCTGCTGAGCCTCACAGACGCCTTCTTGGACTTCTTCATGGTGGGAGCTGCTGACGGGGGGGGGGCAAATAAGGGAGGTTATTGCTTTAATCTCTCTCCCCCTCTCCCCCCTCCTTCTCCTCTCTCTCCTCCCCCCTCCCTCTTCTCTCTCCTCCCCCCTCTCCCTGCCTCTCTCTCCTCCCCCCTCCCCCTTCTCTCCTCTCCTCCCCCTCCTCCTCCCGCTTCTCTCTCCTCCCCCCTCTCCCCCTGCCCTCTCTCCCCCCCTCTCTCCTCCCCCCTCTCCCCCTGTCTCCTCCTCTCCTCTCCTTCTCCTCTCTCCCCCTCCCTCTCCTCCCCCCCTCCCTCTTCTCCTCTCTCTCTCCCCCTGTCTCCTCCCCCCTCCCTCTTCTCTCTCCTCCCCCCTCTCCCTTCCTCTCTCTCCTCCCCCCTCCCCCTTCTCTCTCCTCCCCCTCCTCCTCCTCTTCTCTCTCCTCCCCCCTCTCCCCCTGCCCTTCTCCCCCTCTCCCCTTCTCCCCCCCTCTATCCTCCCCCCTCTCCCCCTGTCTCCTCCCTCTCCCTCCTTCTCCTCTCTCCCCTCCCTCTCCTCCCCCCTCCCTCTCTCTCTCTCCTCTCCTCCCCCTCCTCTCTCTCTCTCCTCCCCCTCCCTCTCCTCCCCCCTCTCCCCCCGTCTCTCTCCCTCTCTCCTCCCCCCTCCCTCTCCTCCCCCCTCCCTCTCTCCTCTCTCCCCCTCTCTCCTCCCCCTTCTCTCCCCCCTCCCCCCTTTGTCTCTCATGCAGTTGCTGGCTCAGTCTTCTCTCCCAGGTTAGTTTACCATTGCTGTCATCATGTTTTTCCTACTAACCTGACCTGTCTCACCTGTATCGATGCACCCGTCTGTGTCTTAGTCAGTCAGCTGTCTGTGGTTCTCCTCCATCTGGCCCAGCTTGCACTGGAACCAGATCTTCCCTTCCCAATGAGGCTGGAGGTAAAAAGCTTTGCCGAGTTCATATTCAGAACCAACCAAGCCGGTCGACCCAGAACCTTCGGGACGTCCCGATCGGTCACTGGTGTGTTCTTGTCTCAGGCCATCAGAACCTTTAACAGCATCATGGAGGGTCTGACTCGAGAACAAAGGAGGCCGATCCAGAACAACCACAACATGGCTGATGTCATGTATGTAAACGTGACATTCAAGTGTCTTTCTGCTGTCGTGAGCACACCTGTGCACCTGCCGCTGACCTGTCTCTGTCAGGTGTCAGATGGCAGCAGCCCTCCAGACGGTGGGAGGTCAGGAACCTTTCCGTCTGCATCGATTCCCAGGTGAATTCTCCCCTTGATGCTTTGATGTGCGGCTGTTTCAGACTATGAGCTGCAGGTCAGCCTGTCGGAGGCTCTGTGTCGCCTGACGCCCAGGAAGCAGCGCGACCACAGAGCCCGTCGCTGGTTCTCCAGCTGTGACATCAGCGCTGCCTTCTGTGACATCACGGACAAAGACTTCGAAGTGGTCAGTGGTCAGCCGGTAACTGCCTCGGCCCTCAAACCCTCTGACCCGTCTCGTCCGTCTCTCAGGACTGTCGCCGGTTCCTCAACTTCGTCAACAGTTTCCATGGTGACCACAGAAGGTGGTTTGTGTGTCTTTAACCACGTGAAACCAAAGGGTGTGAGTCTAATTGGCTGCTGCGTTCTGTCGTCCAGGGTTTACACCTTCCCCTGCCTGGCGGCGTTTCTGGGCTCCACCCAGGTGAAACGTGCCTCTGCTTGTTCTCTCGACTGTTTCTCCCCGACTGAACCACGCTTCTCCTGCAGCTCTTTCCTCCCAAGGACGACAAGCTGGAGAAGTTCTGGATTGATTTCAACTTGAGTTCCGAGTGTGTCAGCTTCTTCGTCGATGATCCTCAGGTACAGTCGGTACCATTATCAGATCAGTCACAGACCACCAGAGTGGAGTCTCTTATTCTTGGTTCGAGGGTTTTCTGTGGGGGTCCATCCACCTGCTGAGGGAGGCGGTGGATCACTACAGTTTTCAGCTTAAACATGATGGTCAGTACTAAAGCACGTCTGATCTGATGCTCCCTGATGCATATAAAACCGGTCTCAGCTCGTTCCTCTCGCTGGTCTTTCCCAGGATGCATCGGGCTGGAGGCCATCTTGAGGGTCCATCTGAACAAGCCCATCACGCACCACAACTGCAGTGGTCAAACCGTGGCGCTGACCTTTGACTCTGAACACCATGAGCAGCTGCAGGAAGCTGCCAGGAGAGTCTTTAAGGTGCATGTCGGTTCCACTGGTTTCCAGTAAAACCAAACTAATGCACTGAACCCTTTCAGTCAGGAGATGTTTGGACCTTATTTTATTTTTTTTGGACTCTGTTAACAGGAGGTGAGGTGTTTCACCGACGTGGAACAGACCGATGGTACAGTGCGGGTGCCCAACGTCAGTTGTAGAGTCTACAGCAGGAAGAAACCCAAGGAAGAAAGTCACCTGAAGAGTGAGTCTGTGGGCTCAGGGGCCCCCCTGGTGGACACGGATGGTATTACATCTCCATTGCATTAGTCACCTTCGAGGCAGAATGTTTTTCACCTGTGGTTCTGAGCTCACCTGCCCAGCACCCATTACAGTTCCTGTTCCCTACATGCTAACCAGAACTCTATGACCCCTGACCATTAGCAATCCTGACTTTCTCTCTTCTGCTCTTATTCTCTCTGCAGTTTTGCCTTTGTCCTCTCCAAGCAGCGGTGATGAAGACAACAGTGTGGTGAAGGTAAGATGATGGGAAACACCTGATTCTTGATCAGAGCTTTAAGTGGGCTGGTACTGGTATCTGCTCAATCCTGTCTTCGTACCCTGTCCTGTTGCATCCATCTCTGATTTGTGAGAGATGGACTCTGACGGCTGCACTACATTACCCAGTGTGCACTAGTATGTGGCGCACACCTGCCCCTTGTATGCAAAGAATTTTCTTTTTAAAAATGAGCGCCACGCTCTCATCGTGTGCTGGTTCTGACCGCCCACCACCTAATTTACCTGCCGAGGGTTGAATAAGGGGAGGATTTCTTCCACTTAAATCACCGTTATTGATTGATTTGCCCAGAGAAACTGTTGTTTTCAGAATGTGAACAGGAGCCGAGCAGAGCTCCAGTTCGATCAGCTGAGAACATCAACACCAACGTATGAATCCGGTGAGACTGACAAACTGACACGAGAAGGGTCAGATCTACAGACAAGACGTGCACGTACAAGCGTGTCTGTTGGTGTGTGACACGATACAGGCGCTGACAGGAAGGGCTCACCGACGGAGGACGCTTGGTGTCCTGTAGGGGAGGGGCTAAACGTCTCGCCAGAGAAGACGCAGATGTTTGGAGGACGCAGCACTGCTGTAAGAAAGGTGTGTCGACATTTGGGCTCTTTCTACTGGGACTCAGATCAGAGTTCTCACCTGCTGGTTTCCTGTCCAGGAGATCTTTGCTTCCAGCAGGAAGAGAGCTGCTGCAGATTCAGGTCGGTATGATTCCGTTCCTCCGTTTACAGAAGAGTGCTAGAGGTGCTAGAGGTGCTAGAGGTGCTAGAGGTGCTAGAGGTGCTAGAGCTATTAGAGCTGCTAGAGCTTCTAGAGCTACTAGAGCTATTAGAGCTATTAGAGCTATTAGAGCTGCTAGAGCTGCTAGAGCTGCTAGAGCTGCTAGAGTTATTAGAGCTATTAGAGCTGCTAGAGCTGCTAGAGCTATTAGAGCTTCTAGAGCTTCTAGAGCTATTAGAGCTACTAGAGCTATTAGAGCTGCTAGAGCTATTAGAGCTACTAGAGCTTCTAGAGCTTCTAGAGCTACTAGAGCTATTAGAGCTATTAGAGCTTCTAGAGGTGCTAGAGGTGCTAGAGCTATTAGAGCTGCTAGAGCTATTAGAGCTGCTAGAGCTATTAGAGCTACTAGAGCTATTAGAGCTTCTAGAGGTGCTAGAGGTGCTAGAGCTATTAGAGCTGCTAGAGCTATTAGAGCTACTAGAGCTTCTAGAGCTATTAGAGCTACTAGAGCTGCTAGAGCTATTAGAGCTGCTAGAGCTATTAGAGCTGCTAGGGTTACTAGGGCTACTTCTCTTTTAGCTCACAAACACAGTTATAAGTTTTAGGACTTTGCCAAAAACGGGACACGGAAGTTAACTTTTGATTAGTTGCTTCCTGTTTGGCCGTTAAGAGAAAACGTAACGTTTAGACAATTTTGTTCACACATTATCTTTGTCTTTCATGCACTATACAGTATACATGTATACTACACACACACACGCACACACACACACACACACACTATATACACTTTTTACGATCTAATGTCAGACAGTTAATGTGTTTGTATGCCCCAGCACTAATGCTCTTCTGTAACCATGGATACTGTAATCTCATGAGTTGAACTGGCTCTGTGAACATGAAGGGTACCTGTCCGACACACCTGCGGCTGAGCCGGCCCATAAGAGCGCCGGATATCAGTTACAGGAGGAAGAGGAGGAGGAGGAGGAGGAGGAGGAAGATGAGAGCAAAGTTCCTGCTTTAGCATCGGAGGCGGAGCTAAAGGCAGACCTGAGCAGAGGCGTCATGACCGCTTTCAAAACCTTCAAGATGCAGTTAGAGGAGCACTTCACCGTCAGTTGTAGTTATATATTTTTATATTTTATATTTAAGTTTGATCACTAATAGGTTGGCCAATATCAGGCTCCGGGTATTAATCATGAAACCTAATTAAGAGACTGTTTTCAGGGCTGCTGGCGAGACGTTGAGGCCGAAGTCCTTCGGTCTTTGAAAGACTGTCAGCAACAGGTTTCAGCCCTGCTCGCTGCTGTCCATCAACAAAGGTACCACCCCCTGACACACCTGTCCATCAACAAAGGTACCACCCCCTGACACACCTGTCCATCAACAAAGGTACCACCCCCTGACACACCTGTCCATCAACCAAGGCACAGCCCCCTGACACCTGTCCGTCAACAAAGGTACCGCCCCCTGACACCTGTCCATCAACAAAGGTACCGCCCCTGACACCTGTCCATCAACCAAGGTACAGCCCCCCTGACACCTGTCCATCAACAAAGGTACCGCCCCCTGACACCTGTCCATCAACCAAGGTACAGCCCCCCTGACACCTGTCCATCAACAAAGGTACCGCCCCCCTGACACATGTCCATCAACAAAGGTACCAGCCCCTGACACCTGTCCATCAACCAAGGTACCGCCCCCCCCTGACACCTGTCAATCAACCAAGGTACCGCCCCCCTGACACCTGTCAATCAACCAAGGTACCGCCCCTGACATACCTGTCAATCAACCAAGGTACCGCCCCCTGACACATGTCCATCAACAAAGGTACCAGCCCCTGACACCTGTCCATCAACCAAGGTACCGCCGCCCCTGACACCTGTCAATCAACCAAGGTACTGCCCCCCTGACACCTGTCAATCAACCAAGGTACCGCCCCTGACATACCTGTCAATCAACCAAGGTACCGCCCCCTGACACACCTGTCCATCAACGAAGGTACCGCCCCCTGACATACCTGTCCAGCAATCAAGGTACCGCCCCAACACACCTGTCCATCAATCAAGGTATTGCTCCTCTGACACGCATGTCCAGCAATCAAGGTACCGCCCCCCTGACACACCTGTCCAGCAACCGAGGTACCGCCCCTCTGACACACCTGTCCAACAACCGAGGCACCGCCCCTCTGACACACCTGTCCAGCAACCGAGGCACCGCCCCTCTGACACACCTGTCCATCACCAGAGGCACCACCCCTCTGACACACCTGTCCATCACCAGAGGCCCCGCCCCTCTGACACACCTGTGTATTTCTCTAGGTTGTCGTTGCTGCAGACCTTCGAGAACAACATCACTTTCCAGCTGAAGCATCTCCAGGAAGCATCTGCCAGCCTGAGCTCCATAGATGCAGAGATCCTGGTACTGGTACACCTTCTGAAAACTGGACCGGTTCTGCTCAGACCCGGCTTCTGACTCTTGTCTTCCAGAGTTCGTTCCGCAGTGAGACGCAGCGTCTCGGCCTGTTCTGTGAAGACCAGCAGCAGAGGTCAGTCGGTCCTGTTCCTGGCCTCAGGGTCTCATTTGGACTCGTTCCAGACCTGTTCTGGATCTGTCACCCTCAGGCTGAAATCTCCAGTCAGCAAAGACTTGACGTCACCCCGTCCACCGAAGCAGTGAGGAGGGACCAGCCGGACCGGGCCGGACCAGCCGGACTGGGCCGGACCAAAGTGGTGTCCACCAATATTGGGTTTTTCCACCTGAATCAAAAATAAAGAGGTTGTAATCAAACGAGCTTGATTTGGTTTTTCTGCCTTGATGCGAGTGTCACGACCAGGCTGAACCGGGCCAGATTGTTCTGAAGCCATCTTCATGGATCAGCGAGTGTCCTCGCTTTGGGTCTGAACCGGGCCCATTCACATCGCTGGTGCTGGTTTAGGCTCACGTCGGGTTTGTTTCTACCTGGTTGTCGGGCAACAAAGATACGAGGAAAAAACAGTGAATCCCTGAAGAGACCGGACTAATGAGGCAGGTAGGGGGAGCGGAGCGCTCAGGTGCTTCACTGCTGCAGAACCTCTGACAAGAGCGGAGCGCTCAGGTGCTTCACTGCTGCAGAACCTCTGACAAGAGCGGAGCGCTCAGGTGCTTCACTGCTGCAGAACCTCTGACAACGATCACCAGCACCTGCCGGTCCCCCTGAACAGGAGGGTCCTGGAGATGCTGGTTGGCTGAGGCAGATTTCTGTCCTCTTGGATGTGGATGGACAGAGACGGGACGGCTCAGTGATCAGCTGAAGGTAAGAACTACTGGTTTTACTGGTTTGGAAATATAGCGTCGGTGACCCTGGACACAGGTGACCACAGGTGACCACAGGTGTTCAGGTGATGAAGGTTTCCTACAGTGATGATGATGATGATGATGATGAGGGGCATGAAAAGGCGCCAGTTTTCTTCAGGAGCTGATGTTTCACCGGCTCCTCTGACCGACTGGTTGTACTGGTTCAGGTCTGTTGCAGGTCTGTTGCTGGTCTGTTGCAGGTCTGTTGCTGATCTGTTGCTGGTCTGTTGCAGGTCTGTTGCTGGTCTGTTGCTGGTCTGTTCTGGACATGGGCTGTCTGGGGGGGAAGACAGAGGAAGAACGACTGGATGAAAAATCAAAGAGAGAAGCCAACAAGAAGATCGAAAGGCAGCTGCAGAAAGAGCGACAGGCGTATAAAGCCACACACCGACTCTTACTGCTGGGTGAGACGCCCGTCTGCCTCTCTAACCTGTCTGTCTCTCTCTAACCTGTCTGTCTCTCTCTAATCTGTCTGTCTGTCTCTCTCTAACCTGTCTGTCTCTCTCTAACCTGCCTGTCTCTCTAACCCGTCTGTCTCTCTCTAACCTGTCTGTCTCTCTCTAACCTGTCTGTCTCTCTAACCTGCCTGTCTGTCTCTAACCGGTCTGTCTCTCTCTAACCTGTCTGTCTAACCTGTCTCTCTCTAACCTGCCTGTCTCTCTCTAATCTGTCTAACCTGTCTCTCTCTCTCTAACCCGCCTGTCTCTCTCTAACCTGTCTGTCTAACCTGTCTGTCTCTCTAACCCATCTCTCTCTAACCTGTCTGCCTCTCTAACCCGTCTCTCTCTAACCCGTCTCTCTCTAACCCGCCCGTCTCTCTCTAACCCGTCTCTCTCTAACCCGTCTCTCTCTAACCCGCCCGTCTCTCTCTAACCCGTCCGTCTCTCTCTAACCCGTCTGTCTCTCTCTAACTTGTCTGTCTCTCTCTAACCTGTCTGTTTCTCTCTAACCTGCATGTCTCTCTCTCAAACCTGTCTCTCTCTGACCTGTCTCTCTCTAACCCGCCTGTCTCTCTCTATAACATGTCTCTCTCTCTAACCTGTCTCTCTCTAACCTGCATGTCTCTCTCTAACCTGTCTGCCTCTCTCTAACCTGTCTGTCTCTCTCTAACCTGTCTGTCTCTCTCTAACCTGCCTGTCTCTCTCTAACCTGTCTGCAGGTGCAGGAGAATCAGGTAAAAGCACTATAGTGAAGCAGATGAAGATTCTTCACGTTGATGGTTTTAATACCGAGTGAGTTTGCATTTTATTTTTATTGTGAAAACCTACGAAAGTGATGATGATGATGAAGATTAAAAGATGATTTTTGGCTGTTGGTGAACATGAGAGGATGTTTTTGTCTACTTTAAATTCTGCCTGTGTGAATTCATCTGATTTAAAAGCGTCTGAAACCACCAGGACTGAAATTTCGGGAGGTTTTCCACAAATCCAGGTCGATCCCACAAACTGCTGCTGTTTGACTGGTTGAACGTTCGAAACCCTGTTTTCTTCCAGAGAGAAACAACAGAAGATTCAAGACATCAGGAAGAACGTGAAGGATGCCATTGTGGTAGGTCACATGACCCCGTGGGTTACTTCACAGCTATACGTGCACGCTAACGCACGTGTGTGTGATCTGTTTCAGACCATTGTCTCAGCCATGAGCATGTTGACACCTCCGATAGCTCTGGGTAACCCTGGCAACCAGTTCAGAGTCGACTACATCAAAAGCATCGCTCCACTGTCTGATTTTGAATACACAGAGGTACCCCCCCCCGCCCCCGTCTGACACACACACACGCACACACACACACACACTCTCTCTCTCTGCATGGGTTTGTGCTGTGGTCTAACCTCGACCCCTGACCCACAGAG
>NC_042294.1:11695971-11782800 GCF_901000725.2 Takifugu rubripes | reverse complement strand
AGCAGGTCTTTAACATACCTGGAGAGCTCTTAAGCAGGTTGTTTGTTTTAATAACACTAATGACCTGATGTAACAAGTTACATGGGACCCAGTCCTCACAGGACCACCTTCACGCATGTGTGTGTGCGCCTGTGCCTCCGCTGGTGTGTGTTCCACCTGAGACCTCATTATTCAAACATCTTACATCTCTTGAGGACAAAGAAAGACAAAACAAGTGTCTTCCTGTGTTGCCTCAGAACAGCGTTTCTTCTGTCGCTGCTCCTGATTGGTCAGCAGGGTTCACCGCTGGCGTACCTGTCCACCCACTCAAATGTCCTGACAGCGTGATGTGTGTCGCTCAGGTGATTATGGGCTGTCACCTGAGGTCACAGTGACGCCACGGCTGCTATTGCTAGCTGAAGCTAACTGAAATCCTGCGTCGACCGCTAAAGTCTGTGTTCTGTGAAGGTTTCCGGGTGTGAATGTTGGTCTTCGGTGGTCTGCAGAGTTTCACTTGATGCCTGACAGACTCTGACATCACTTCCTGTTGCCTCCCGCCCTCTTGCAGGAGTTCTTTGAGCATGCTCAGAAGCTGTGGGAGGACGATGGCATCAAGGCGTGTTTTGAACGCTCAAATGAATATCAGCTGATCGACTGTGCTAAGTAGTAAGACACACACACCTGAATGAATGAGGGTGGGGGGGGAACAGGTGATTTCCTGGATGATGTCATCATTCTGGGACTGATGCTTCCTTCCTGAGTTATTCTAGATTCTGTGTGTGTGTGTGTGTGTGTGTGTGTGTGCGCGCGCGCGTGCGCGTGTGTGCGTGTGTGCGTGCGTGCGTGTGTGTGTGTGTTCTCAGCTTCATGGACAGGTTGGACTCAGTGAGGAGGACAGATTACACACCTACTGACCAGGTATGAAACTGTCCAATCACCTGTGAGTGTTTGCTAGCTAAAGCGTCTCCGCCTCGTTTCCCTCCCGCAGGATTTGCTGCGTTGCCGAGTCTTGACCTCGGGAATTTTTGAGACGAGGTTTCAGGTGGACAAGGTCAACTTCCAGTGAGTCTTGCTCCACCTCTCTCACCTCTCTCCTCGCTGGTTGGAAAAGACATGAAGGCTAAAACATGATTCTGACCACTTTTTTCTGACACGCGTCTGTCCGTGTCTGTCCGTGTCTGTCTGTCTGTCTGTGTCTGTGTCTGTCTGTCTGTGTCTGTCCGTGTCTGTCCGTCTGTCTGTCTGTGTCTGTCTGTGTCTGTCCGTGTCTGTCTGTCTGTGTCTGCCTGTCTGTGTCTGTCTGTCTGTGTCTGTCCGTCTGTCTGTCCGTGTCCGTCTGTCTGTCTGTGTCCGTCTGTCTGTCTGTGTCCGTCTGTGTCTGTCCGTCTGTCTGTCTGTCTGTCTGTGTCTGTCCGTGTCTGTCTGTGTCTGTCCGTCTGTCTGTGTCTGTCTGTGTCTGTCTGTCTGTCTGTGTCTGTCGTCTGTCTGTCTGTCTGTGTGTGTCTGGCAGCATGTTTGATGTTGGAGGACAGAGAGATGAACGCAGGAAGTGGATTCAGTGTTTTAATGGTGAGACAAATGGTGACAATCGTTGTACATCTCGTGGTTCACCATTGGTTGATTGGTGTGTGTTTGTGTTGAGATGTGACAGCCATCATCTTTGTAGCAGCCAGCAGCAGCTACAACATGGTGATCAGAGAAGACAACTCCACCAATCGGCTGCGGGAGTCTCTGGACCTCTTCAGATCCATTTGGACCAACAGGTGCACCACAGAACCTCTGCCCTCATCATTGGTACTTGAGGCTGCTGCTGTGCGCCTGTAACCCCGTCTGCTGGTTGGCTGCAGGTTTCTGAAGACCATCTCGGTGATCTTGTTCTTGAACAAACAGGATGTTCTTGCTGACAAAATTCTGGCAGGAAAATCCAAACTTGAGGATTATTTTCCTGAATACAACAACTACCAAGTTCCTACTGAAGGTAGAGAAAGAAAAATTATTTTAAAAAAAAACATTTGAGAATACACAGAAGAAAAACGTGTGTGTGTGTTCAGCTGTTCCAGATGCTGATGAAGACCCTCGAGTGACCAGGGCCAAGTTCTTCATCAGAGATGAGTTTCTGGTATAAAACTACTTCTTGAGATTGGACACCTGTGTCTTGCTTCCCTTTGCTCACACCTGTGTCTTGCTTCCCTTTGCTCTCACCTGTGTCTTGCTTCCCTGTGCTCTCACCTGTGTCTTGCTTCCCTGTGCTCTCACCTGTGTCTTGCTTCCCTTTGCTCTCACCTGTGTCTTGCTTCCCTGTGCTCTCACCTGTGTCTTGCTTCCCTTTGCTCTCACCTGTGTCTTGCTTTCCTTTGCTCTCACCTGTGTCTTGCTTCCCTTTGCTCTCACCTGTGTCTTGCACCTGTGTCTTGCATCCCTTTGCTCTCACCTGTCTTGCTTCCCTGTGCTCTCACCTGTGTCTTGCATCCCTTTGCTCTCACCTGTCTTGCTTCCCTGTGCTCTCACCTGTGTCTTGCTTCCCTTTGCTCTCACCTGTGTCTTGCTTCCCTTTGCTCTCACCTGTGTCTTGCTTCCCTGTGCTCTCACCTGTGTCTTGCTTCCCTTTGCTCACACCTGTGTCTCTCTGACCCGTCTGTGTCTCAGAGGATCAGCACAGCGAGCGGCGATGGGAAGCACTACTGCTACCCTCACTTCACCTGTGCCGTGGACACTGAAAACATTCGCCGTGTCTTCAACGACTGCCGTGACATCATCCAGCGAATGCACCTGAGACAGTACGAGCTGCTGTGATTGATCAGCTAATCTAATATCTGATTGGTGGTAATATCTCACTCATTGATCGTTGTGTAGCTGAATAAAAGAGGAAAATGTCTTTAACATCTTTTCTTGCTCACCCGTTTCCATGGACGCAGGGATTTGTGGGTATTGTAGTTTTGCAACAGATGGCGGAAGATGTTTTTTGTGTGGGTCCTGTGAGGTGGGTTTTAGAAAGAGAATCTGTCCCTCAGGCTTCATATTTCATCTGTTTTTACTCCGATAGGTTCTGGTCCTGAGCTTAATGCAGGTTATTTCATATTTAATCCCTTTTTACCCACCAATATCCACAGTACACTTACACCTCCTCAGATTTGCCATTTCATGCTCTCGAACCTCTTTGTTATTAACGTTTTGTTCACATTACATCTGGATTGTGTGTCCAGAAACACCCAAGAACATCCCATCATGAGCGTTGCAGCCTCTGGTCTGCCGGGCCTCCCTAATGTGAGCACTAACCCCAACCCTGAGCCCCAATGTTGGATGGGTGGACACATTCTGCTGGATTTAACTGAACAGAACCTTAAATGAAATAATAAGCTGGTGCTGTGGATTTAAAGCTGCTGTTCAATATTAAAAGTGATTCTGTGCTGGTTCTGGTGACAGTTTAAGGAAGATGAGTGGAAACATAAATGTCACTGAGGCGTCCTCTCTGGAGATTAATAATCCCGACTAAACTATTTTGGTTGGTTTCGCTACATTTCCTAGATTTATTGAGGTTTCTCTTAAATGAAAGGGAGGTGCGCCAGTATAGTGTCTCCAGAATAAATAAAGGGAAACGCCACAGTTGCAGAAGGTTCGGACAGAACTGGGTCGGGCGGTCCGGTCGTGGACCCGCGGCTCGTTCTCGGGTCTTTCGGGTGTCGGGAAGGCCCGGTCCCCGCCGCGCATGCGTTCCAGCCAGTGATCCATCACGCCCACAGAGGATCTTTGGCCCGCTGCCTGCGTGCCCCTGCAGTGTGTGCGTGCTGGCGCAAAGCGCGGCCTTCCGCTCTGTGCTCGTGCTCAGCAACAACAACAACAACCAGACAAAGTGGTTCCCGGCTCCCCGCGCGCCGGCACACCGTGACGAACACACTCGTATCGGGCTGCTGTGAAGGTAAGACCGCGCACCTCCGGCGCCGCGCTCCCCTCGACGCGAGCTCGGGCCGACGTTTCCGCGGGGATGCCTGCGCGCTCTCGAGCCGCTCATGGCCGCACGAGCCCTTCTCGCTCGTGTCGCCGAGGCCGCGGCGCCGCCGCCGCTCGCGTGCCTGCGTGTGTCCCGGGGACGGCGGTGCTGAGCCCACCGACGGCGATGGCGGGCATTTGGTGGAGAGCAGTTTGAGGACGAGCGCCATTTTAGCGGAGCGGAAGGCCAGATTCCGCCATTTACACGAACATTGTTGCCCCCGAACCTACGGTTCTGCCCCCGCGTTGCACCCCTGACACTTGTCACGCGCGAAAAAAAAAAGCCCACAGGGCGACGATGACCGACGAAAAAGTGACGGAAGTTCGGGAGAAAGCACGAACTAATGTGTGATTAGCTAACGCGAGCTAACGCTGGCCTGAGTTTAACCGCCGTTCTGTTGTTGTTGTTATCCGGGTTTCGGTTAAAGCTGGTGGATCCGGACCGTCTGGAGGGTAAATGTGGAGTTCGGCCGCCGCCGCCAGCCCCGCTGCCTCCCCTCCCGAACCCGAACATTAGCGTGGACTCGCAACCGGACGGAACATGTTCCGAAGAACCGCGGCGTTTCGGCGCCTTGCTAACAGCTAACGGGTCCGTGCCTCGCCAGCTAGCGCCACAGCCCGCGTGCACACGCGCGCATGTCCGCGGCAGAGGTGCATGAACTGTTGGGTGGGTTTACGGAAGAATCCGGTGTCATTCTAATAAAGTGTCCTCGGCCCGGAAACTTTGTGGCGCCTTTTTAAACAGTTCTTATTCACCTCAGCTTCACACCTTTGCACTAACCAGTGGAAACCACGTGACGACCCCGCTCGACCATAGTAACCACAAAGTTAAATAAATGGTGTCGCCAGTAGCTCTGTGTCGTTCTGCGTAGACCCATCGACTGCAGATGGCGGAGACGGTGAAGTACGTGGACAACGAGCACAAGAGCATCTTCCTGAAGCTGCTGAACGAGCAGCGTCTGGAGGGCGAGCACTGCGACATCGCCGTGGTCGTGGAGGACGTCAAGTTCCGCGCCCACCGCTGCGTGCTCGCCGCCTGCTCCAACTACTTCAAGAAGCTCTTCAAGAAGCACGAGGTGCTCGCCTGCGGGATGACTGCCCACCTGCGGGGACTCTGCCCGCCCACCTCACCTGTCTCGCCGTTGCCTCCTCAGGTCGACAACTCGTCCGTGATCGAGATCGACTTCATCCGCTCGGACATTTTCGAGGAGGTGCTGAACTACATGTACACGGCCAAAATCTCAGTCAAGAAGAAAGACGTCAACCTGATGATGTCGTCGGGACAGATCCTCGGCATCCGCTTCCTCGACAAGCTCTGCTCGCAGGTATCGACCGCACCTGTCCTCCGGGGACCGCCCGCGCTTCGCTTTCGGGCGCCGTTTTCACGCCTTGGTGTCGCCGCAGAAACGGGACGTTTCGCCGGAGGACAAAGACAAGTTTCCTTACGACATCGTCAAGATGGCGCTGCCGCCGGAAGCGCAGCTGGCGGCCGACGCAGAGGTGCTCGGCGATCACGGCGACGCCGCCCCCCCCCGCGGACGACCTCGTCGAGGCGTCGGCGAATCAGGTGCTGGATAAGTCGCCCAGCGCGGCGCTGCACGTCCAGGAGGCCATCCTGAAAGAGCTGACCAACGAGGACGTGCACAAGGTAGGAGCTGAAATGGCCCCGCCTCCTCCCCGTGATGTTTCAGTGGTGACTCTCACCTGCGCAGGTAACCTGCTACGACCAAGACGTGGTGGCCGAGATGGAGGCGGAGCCAAAGGAGCTCGGGCAGGAGCACCACACCACGCAGACCCTGGCGTTCGCAGACAGCATGGGGGAGGTGAAGGACGAGCACCCGCCCAGTTGGTCCACGGCCACGGCCGACATGAAGTTCGAATACCTGCTGTACGGACACCGAGAGCAGCTCGCCTGCCAGGTGTGTGGGAAGACCTTCCCGGACGAGAGTAGGCTCGCGTACGTACACAGGTCAACCACACAACCTGTCTGATAACACACCTGGATTGACCTGTCTGTCTGCACACCTGACATCCACCTGCACACCTGACCATCCACCTGCTCACCTGACCATCCACCTGCCCATCCACCTGCACACCTGACCATCCACCTGCACACCTGACCATCCACCTGCACACCTGACCATCCACCTGCCCATCCACCTGCACACCTGACCATCCACCTGCACACCTGACCATCCACCTGCCCATCCACCTGCACACCTGACCATTCACCTGCACACCTGACCATTCACCTGCCCATCCACCTGCACACCTGCCCATCCACCTGCACACCTGCCCATTCACCTGACAACGAAGGGTGAACTTTCCCATGTGTGACTTTCAGGAAGCACGAGAAGCTCCACTCAGCTGAGCGGCCGTTCGCCTGTGAGATCTGCAACAAAGCTTTCACCACCCACGCCCACCTGAAAGGTAAACTCCTGCGTTAGCTTAGCCCACGCCCACCTGAAAGGTAAACTCCTGCGTTAGCTTAGCCCACGCCCACCTGAAAGGTAAACTCCTGCGTTAGCTTAGCCGGCGCCCGCTAACGCCTGCGTCCATCTTAATAGGCTAACAGGCTAATAGGCTAAGTGTGTTCTCCATGGGCAAAATAACAGCAACAGGTTAAAGGAGGCCCGGGAGCAGAGTCACAACTGACACCCCAAAGTCTGATCAAATGATCACCTGTGTTTCAGAACACCTGAAGATCCACACAGGCTTCAAGCCCTACAGGTGTGACGTTTGTGGGAAGTCCTTCATTCGTGCTCCTGACCTGAAAAAACATGAACGAGTTCACAGCAACGAAAGACCGTTCGCCTGCCAAATGTGTGACAAGGTGGGCTCCTGTGTCTCACCTGTCTGTCTGTGTCTCACCTGTCTGTCTGTGTCTCACCTGTCTGTCTGTGTCTCACCTGACTGTCTGTGTCTCACCCGTCTGACTGACTGTGTCTCACCCGTCTGACTGACTGTGTCTCGACTGACTGACTCTCACCTGACTGACTGACTGACTGACTGACTGACTGTGTCTCACCTGTCTGACTGTCTGTGTCTCACCTGACTGACTGACTGACTGACTGTGTCTCACCTGTCTGACTGACTGACTGTGTCTCACCCGTTTGACTGACTGTGTCTCGTCAGACTGACTGACTGTGTCTCGTCTGACTGACTGACTGTGTCTCGTCTGACTGACTGACTGACTGTGTCTCACCTGTCTGACTGACTGTGTCTCACCTGTTTGACTGACTGTGTCTCACCTGTCTGACTGACTGTGTCTCACCTGTTTGACTGACTGTGTCTCACCTGTCTGACTGACTGTGTCTCACCTGTTTGACTGACTGTGTCTCACCTGTCTGACTGACTGTGTCTCACCCGTTTGACTGACTGTGTCTCACCCGTTTGACTGACTGTGTCTCACCTGTCTGACTGACTGTGTCTCGTCTGACTGACTGACTGTGTCTCGTCTGACTGACTGACTGTGTCTCACCTGTCTGACTGACTGTGTCTCACCTGTCTGACTGTGTCTCACCTGTCTGACTGTGTCTCACCCGTTTGACTGACTGTGTCTCACCTGTCTGACTGACTGTGTCTCACCCCTTTGACTGACTGTGTCTCACCCGTTTGACTGACTGTGTCTCACCTGTCTGACTGACTGTGTCTCGTCTGACTGACTGACTGTGTCTCACCCGTTTGACTGACTGTGTCTCACCCGTTTGACTGACTGTGTCTCGTCTGACTGACTGACTGTGTCTCACCCGTTTGACTGACTGTGTCTCACCCGTTTGACTGACTGTGTCTCGTCTGACTGACTGACTGTGTCTCACCTGTCTGACTGTCTGTGTCTCACCTGTCTGACTGACTGTGTCTCACCTGTCTGATTGACTGTGTCTCACCTGTGTGCAGGCGTTTAAACACAAGTCTCACCTGAAGGACCACGAGAGGAGACACAGAGGAGAGAAACCCTTTGTCTGTCGATCGTGCACCAAGGCCTTCGCCAAGGTAACGGCTGTTGCTAGGAGCCGCGGCTCGTGTGCCGCCTGTGCTCGTGTGCCGCCTGTGCTCAGCTCTCCGTCCACCTGTGCTTTCAGGCTTCGGATCTGAAGCGTCATGAGAACAACATGCACAGCGAGAGGAAGCAGCTGAACACGCTCCAGAGCGACACAGAGGCGCTGCAGGCGGCTGCCATGGCTGCAGAGGAGCAACACCTGGACTCCATCAGCTGCTCCTAACATTTGGACTGGGCCCTTCTCAACATCTGGATCCCGGATCGGCCTTTGATAGCAATAATTGATCAGTCGGTCGGGGTCAGGTGGTGACGAGCTCCGCAGGCGGGTCCGGATGGTTCTGATGGGCGTCAGTGCAACATTCTCACTGTGTCTTTTTTAACGAGCAGCCCCCCCGAACCTGTCGTGAGTGACGCTGGACTGATGACGTTATCATCACGGATTACATGATCATGTTAAACATGTCGACGCGTGTGTGTAATTGTCTCTGACAAGGTCAAAGGAATCTGAGTGTGAATCTTAGAAACGCTGTTTTTTTGTTTTTTTTCTTTAAATAAAAGTGTTGTTCTGTTCAGTTTCATGAGCAGAGCTGCCCCCATTTTCTACACTACATGTTTCCTATTATTGAGAGTTAAAGGCTGCACGCACGCGCACACGCACACCCCGATGAAGGCTGGTGGAGCTCTGCAGCGGTGTAGTTACCGACCGTGACCAGCAGGTGGAGACCAAACACAAGTTTATTCACGTGAATCATGTAAAAACAGCTTTACGACACTGCCCCGTCCTGAAGGCGTCACCACGGCAACGCATCCCCGCGTCAGGGTTTTATCAGCCAATCGCAGTGAGGATTCACTCTGTACACCTCCAGCAGGACACAGTCCGGATGGAGACGGCGCTCGGCTGGCGGAGACGCAGGTGTTACACGCTTCTCTTACACGATGATGGCGAACAAGGTAAAGACTTACTGATGTTTCCTCCAACTTCGTACAGGTTCTGCAGAGGACTGTCCAACGAGAGGAGAGGTCTGATCAACACGTCCTCCCAGCCATCAATCAATCGCCGTGGTTACCTGTTGTCGCACTCGAATCGACAGGTGACGTCCCTGGCGCGCATCTGTCCGTCAAGCTGTATCGCCATGGAGACCTTGGTGTGTAGGGGGGCGTGGACTCTGATCACCCCTTCACAGAGTTCCGTGATCTGGACACAGGTGCATGAAGAACCTTTATCACCTGTCTGTATTCAGCAGGTAAGAGTGGGAGTCACCTGTCTGCCTCAGCCGACAGGGTCACCGCCGACTCACCTGGTTCAGGTCGTTCTTGCTCTTCCTCGTCAGCAGCCTTCTGGTCTTGCTCAGGATCAGCTGTTTCTGATGGGATGCCTGGTTCATGTGTCTCACCTGTGACAGCAGGAAGTTGGGCACCTGCGCAACCGGAGCAGACAGGAAGTCAACGTCGGGCACCACGACCACATCGGGTCTGCGTGGTCACGTTTACCGCCCACAGCAGGTCCTGGTGCGTGACCATCAGCCGGACGAGGTAAGCTCCGCCCACCGCCTGGTCCATCTCCTGCTGCCGCGCGGCCTCGTTGGGGGGGCGGCGGCAGGAGAACAGGTTGGGGGACATGACCATGGACACGTTCCACAGGGACATCTTGTTCTGGTCCTGATGAAAAACCACCTGACGCAGGAAGACCAGCAGGGCCTGGAACCGCAGAAGCACGTCCGTAACCATAGAAACCGCTGATGATGTCACTGCCGGACCGGGAGGACGTGGACTTACTCTGAGTGTTTCTCTGTGAGCTTCAGGAAGCAGCAACATCAGGAGCTGCAGAGCCTGAACCTGGTGCACCACAGAGGAGATACCTGACACACACACACACACGCACGCACGCACACACACAACACGCACGCACACACACACACAACACACACACACACACACACACACACACACACACACACACACACACACAACACGCACGCACGCACACACACACACACACACACAGAGCAGTTTACATCTAAGGCAGTGGCAGGTGCGTGCGTGTGTGTGTGTGTGTGTGTGTGTGTGTGTGTGTGTGTGAGTACCTAGCACAGAGTGGTAGGTTGACAGGTGTGTGTGTGTCAGCAGGGGTGTCGGCAGCTCTCTGATGAACAGCTTCAGCAGACCTGCAGCATCAACCAGTCTGACTGCTGACCAGTCAAAGCCTCCACAGCACCTGTCCAACTCCCTCCTCAGGAACTGAGCAGAAAATGGGGTTACACACACACACACACACACACACACACACACACACACCTGATACACTGAAATAGACAGATATTTAAACCAAGGTTACCTTTAGCCGAGCAGCTGAACCTGGAACTCTGAGAATCCCTTCAGTCTGCAAACTGTTCTCTAAGATCCACAACAACTAAGCACACACACACACACACACACGCACACACACACACACACACACACACACACCACACACACACACACACACACACACACACACGCACACACACACACACACACACACACACAGAATCAGTCGCTGGTGTCTCATTACAGCAACTGATGTAATTTAAACAAGAATACAGCTGTTAGCTTTATGTTATGTGATATTCTAGGAATTTTCAGCTGCTAGCAGAAGGTGGCTCCAATAGTCACTCAGTCCGTCGGATTTTTCACCTTCTGGAAGACAACAGGAACTTTTATTCCAGGAAAGTTCTTCCTGTCGTTCTCCAGCAGTGAGTTCAGAGGAACACCAAACACACCGGTGTCTGAGGAATGCAAACACGGAACACGTTTATGAGGCAATTATTCCAACTTTAGCCAGTTTCTGAGTGTTACAGTCATTTTAAAAGTGGAATTTAGCTTAAAATAAAACATTCATTTATCTTTATTCCCGAAGGAATAATTCCGTGCATCACCGGAGTCGGACTGTGGATTCAGGTTTAGAACATCAAACGCACCTCGGGTCCTGGTGCAGCGGGAGCGGGTGCGTTTGGTTTGAACACCCAGAGTCTGCAGGAAGGTGGAGAGCTCGATGTGACAGATGAAGCCGAGGGAGGTGAGGTCATGTGGCGACAGGTCCTCCGCCCAGGTGAGACCCTGAGCTGGTGACACCAGCCCAAACTGCAGGTGAGAGTGGTGATGATGATGAAGATGATGGTGATGATGATGATGGTGGCTGATATAATGCAACTTTCAACGCACACTCTTACAAACCTGAGGTGTGTTCGCGTCAGCCTTGGATAAACACTGGTTACAGTTTCTTACTAACAGACTCACCGGCAGGTCGTCCCTGTCGTCTCCATGGAAACGCAGGCAGTCCCAACACGTCCCGCGCTGTTTGTGCTCGGCCACGCCCTCGGAGTACGGATACTCTCGCAGGAGCCAATCAGCTGCTCTCGGGGTGGAGGCAGGTGTGACGGGAGCACGTGAAGAGTGGGTGCTTGTTTCTGAGGGTGGGTGTTGGGGGGGAGGAGCATCCTCGCCACGCTGATCATGTGACCGGAATGTCGGGAGCGTGGGGCGAACTGCAGAGACGGAGAAAGAAAACATCCCTGAATAACCACCAATGATAGGGCCAGGAGGCGTGGCCTGTCTGGACAGACAGGTGTGTAACAGGCAGGTGTGTCACAGGCAGGTGTGTCACAGACAGGTGTGTCACAGGCAGGTGTGTCACAGGCAGGTGTGTAACAGGCAGGTGTGTCACAGACAGGTGTGTCACAGGCAGGTGTGTCACAGGCAGGTGTGTAACAGGCAGGTGTGTCACAGGAAGGTGTGTCACAGACAGGTGTGTCACAGGCAGGTGTGTCACAGGCAGGTGTGTAACAGGCAGGTGTGTCACAGGAAGGTGTGTCACAGGCAGGTGTGTAACAGGAAGGTGTGTCACAGACAGGTGTGTCACAGACAGGTGTGTCACAGGCAGGTGTGTCACAGGCAGGTGTGTAACAGACAGGTGTGTCACAGGCAGGTGTGTCACAGACAGGTGTGTCACAGGCAGGTGTGTAACAGACAGGTGTGTCACAGGCAGGTGTGTCACAGGCAGGTGTGTAACACACAGGCGTGTAACAGACAGGTGTGTAACAACAGGCGTGTAACAGACAGGTGTGTAACAACAGGTGTGTCACAGACAGGTGTGTCACATGCAGGAGTGTAACAACAGGCAGACAAGTGATTCACCACCACCTGTGTGAGCGTTGCGGCGAATAGTTTTGGTGGTGACGCTGTATGGGCGCGGAGGTGACTCAGCGCCCTGAGAGGAAGGGGCGGGGCATCTGTCCGCCGTGTCGTCAGGCTGGAGCTGCTCAGAAGAACAAACCATTTCCACCTTGATTCATCTTTGATAAACGATTAAGGTGTTAACAGAACCGACGGCTTGTCTCTGCGTCCAGGTGGGCGGGGCCATCTCCATGAAGATGTCCCGCACGTCTCTGATTGGCTGCCTGCTCCTGCTCTTCAGGGTCTCGCTGTAGTTGTGCAGCCTCTTCTTCACTGTGGCGGTTTGTTGGCGCGTCAGCGTCGACAGCAGCACCTCTGCTGCCAGGGGCGTGGCCTCATCTGTTACTAAGGAGGATAGCCCCGCCTCTGTAAGCCACGCCTCCTCCAGCTCCACTTCTGGAAGATAAAGAGGGATGAGAGAAGAAGACAGAAAGAGGACGTCTGTCTGTTCTCAGGTTACCATCCATGCTCTTCCTCTCTGTTTCATCCTCTTCCTCCCCCTCCGCTTCTTCCTCAATGCTCCTCACTTCTCTCCAGAGGGTTTCCATGGTGACGGAGCAGGGGTCAGAGGACCGTGTGGATGGGTTTGGTGGCCGGCTGGAGGAGGTAGGTAGACACGCGATGTGTGAAGATGACAACATCCTGCAGAAAGAGATCAAATACTGACCATAAAAATCCAGGTTTTTGTTATTTTAGTCACTTTTACATTTGAAAAAAAACTTTTGTAAAGTTTAGATTCTGGCTGGAGTCCACAGATCTGCGTGTTCCAGGCCACTGAGGCTGGAATAACACAGATGTCATGTGACCTCGGGCATGACTACACACAGAACATCAAAGCCAAATTAAGAAATTAAGTCAAACGTCTAAAATCTTTTAAATATTGCAGCGAATATTAGTGATCGCGTTTAAAAGGAAATCAGTTCCTTTTATTGATCTTGGTGTGTGTGTGTGTGTGTGTGTGTGTGTGTGTGTGTGTGTGTGTGTGTGTGTGCGCGTGTGTGTGTGTGTGTGTGTGTGTGTGTGTGTGTGTTGTTGGGTCCATGCTCTAATGGTTTGGTTCCCAGGGGAGGTGAGAGTGTGGTCTGCAGGACCATTAGGAGGAAATGGACGCGTCTAACAGAAGCATTTCCACCCCTCGGCCAGGACGAGGTTCCTTCTGCATTGATGGTAAATTTAACACAGTTAAAGTTAGTTGTGACCAGTTAGTTGTGACCAGTCAGTTGTGACCAGTTAGTTGTGACCAGTCAGTTGTGACCAGTCAGTTGTGACCAGTTAGTTGTGACCAGTTAGTTGTGACCAGTTAGTTGTGACCAGTTAGTTGTGACCAGTCGGTTGTGGCCTCGGACCACTTTAAACCACGTTAGAACATGCTTCAGATCCTTCACTTTCAGTCCAAACTCTGTTGGATCTGGTTCTGGGCCTCTGTAAAGCTCCTACAGACTATTGTTTTGTTGTAACAAATGCTACATGAAGTTGAATCGAATTGGTTCCAGATTCTAAAAGCTCCAGTTTGACTTTCATGGTTGATCCGACTGACCAGGTGTCCGGTCGCTG
The DNA here is from genome assembly GCF_901000725.2 of Takifugu rubripes. NCBI lineage: Eukaryota > Metazoa > Chordata > Actinopteri > Tetraodontiformes > Tetraodontidae > Takifugu > Takifugu rubripes. Next base: position 11,769,068 of record NC_042294.1, on the reverse strand, counting down.
GTCCGGAGCGCCGGAGAATTCCCGTTACTCTGGACCAGGATGAGTATAGAATTATATATGATGTCTGCCGCTCCACCCTGGGTCCAGATCAGAGACTGGAGCCAAGGTGGACCTGTCTCAGGACCTGTCTCAGGACCTGGTTCAGGACACAGGTCCTGAGACAGGTCCTGACTTCTCATGACATCATCTATATGTTATCATTAGGTCATCAAAAGATTTGCTTTTAAACGCCAAAGGAAAGAGAAGAGACTCACCTCTGATTTGTCCGGCAGCTGTTGTCGGTATGGAGACGGGGGAGAGGAGGAGTGGGAGGGGCCACACGAGTGGGGGGGGGGTTCCCAGTTTAGGCGAGCAGCTGGACTCCCACTGAAACTGGAAGTGCTGGGAAATAAAACCCCTTCAGCTCCATCAGCTGTTCCTCCTCCAGACAGGAATCCATCAGTGGTTAGCTCAGATTAGTTTAGCTTAGGCTAACTTAGCATAACAACAAACATGCAGCAGAAGGACACAGCGAATGTGAACGTTGGTTTGTGGTCAGTGGAGCAGATCAAAGATCCAGATTAGCAGCTGAGGGTCCAGAAGATGGCATCGTGATCCTGCTGAAATGTGTCTGAAACCATTTATATCACAACAAATGGACATGTTAAAATAGTTTCTAGCAGTAATTCTAGTGAATTCTTATAGCGGGCTGGACTATTGTCATTCTTTATTATCAGGGTGTCCAAACATCCAGCTGATCCAAAATGCTGCAGCCAGAGTTCTGACAGGTATTGACCACAGAGGTCACATGACTCCTGTCCTGGCGTCTCTTCGTTGGCTGCCCGTTAAATTTAGAATCATTTTTAAAACCCTTCTTTTGACCTACCAGGTCCTCAGAGGCCTAGCTCCATCCTACCTGGAGGAGCTAGTGACACCTGACCAGCCCAATAGACCGCTCCGCTCTCAGAATGCTGGTCTACTGGTGGTCCCCAGAGTCTCTAATGGGGGGCCGAGCATTTAGCTACCAGGCCCCCCTGCTATGGAACAAGCTCCCTGTCCAGGCCCCCTGCTATGGAACCAGCTCCCTGTCCAGGCCCTCCTGCTATGGAACCAGCTCCCTGTCCAGGCCCCCTGCTATGGAACGAGCTCCCTGTCCAGGCCCCCCTGCTATGGAACCAGCTCCCTGTCCAGGCCCCCCTGCTGTGGAACCAGCTCCCTGTCCAAACCCCCTGCTATGGAACCAGCTCCCTGTCCAAACCCCCTGCTATGGAACCAGCTCCCTGTCCAAACCCCCTGCTATGGAACCAGCTCCCTGTCCAGGCCCCCTGCTATGGAACCAGCTCCCTGTCCAAACCCCCTGCTATGGAACCAGCTCCCTGTCCAGGCCCCCCTGCTATGGAACCAGCTCCCTGTCCAGGCCCCCTGCTATGGAACCAGCTCCCTGTCCAAACCCCCTGCTATGGAACCAGCTCCCTGTCCAGGCCCCCCTGCTATGGAACCAGCTCCCTGTCCAGGCCCCCCTGCTATGGAACGAGCTCCCTGTCCAGGCCCCCCTGCTATGGAACCAGCTCCCTGTCCAGGCCCCCCTGCTATGGAACCAGCTCCCTGTCCAAACCCCCTGCTATGGAACCAGCTCCCTGTCCAGGCCCCCCTGCTATGGAACCAGCTCCCTGTCCAGGCCCCCTGCTATGGAACGAGCTCCCTGTCCAGGCCCCCCTGCTATGGAACCAGCTCCCTGTCCAGGCCCCCCTGCTATGGAACCAGCTCCCTGTCCAAACCCCCTGCTATGGAACCAGCTCCCTGTCCAGGCCCCCCTGCTATGGAACCAGCTCCCTGTCCAGGTACGGGAGGCTGACTCCATCGCTACTTTAAGATCAGGCTTAAAACCTCCTCTTTGATGAAGCTGATAGTCAGTAATTCTGTAGTTATTATCCTAGACATAATGATCATACTTAGAGGGTCGTCTAATCATTAGGTTAACATCTTAGTTCTGCTGCTAGAGATGACCAGGATCACCTGATCACCAGGATCACCTGATCACCAGGATGCTGGAACCCTTCTGGGTCCTGGCTGGTCCTCTTCTTCTCTACTCATCTTGTTGATCAGTGTTGGTGTTGTTGTTTTCCTGTGTAGTTTTTTCTGCTTCTCTCCTCCTCCCCCCCATCTCTCTGTATCCATCTACAGGCTGACCTGCTGACCTCTGACCCCCGACCTCACTGACCCGCTCAGCTATTATACTAACAGCTTGTGGTAAATGTATTACATGATCTCTGCCTATTCTCTCCTCTACCTGTCCTCCCCCCTCTCCTCTCGCTCTACCCAGCCCCCCCATCAGCAGGAGGGTCCCCCTACATGAGCCTGGTCCTGCTCCAGGTTTCTTCCTGTTAAACGGCAGTTTCTCCTGCCACCGTTGCTTGTTGGGGGTCAGGCCCTGGGATTCTGGAAAGCGCCTAGAAACAATTCTGATTGTAAAAGACGCTATATAAATAAAGAAGATTTGAGTTGATTTGATTCCAAAACTCTTTTTCTTTAATTTCAGACTGTCATATTGTGTCAAACAAAAAGTGACAACTCATGAAATCTCATGTTGCCTCCAGGGCAGCCATCTTGGTACAGTGCTGCTCGCTCCTTTAATGCATTACAGCTGTATTGTATTATTACAATTATAGTCATCAAGAAATAAAGAAAGAAAGAAAGCAAGAAAGAAAGAAAATCCATATCGCCCTCCCCTTCTCGCTCCCCGCTCTGCGCATGCGCGCTGCTCCTCAGTATTTCCGTGTTTTGTGTGTCGATGTGAGGAGCCAGGCGGATCACCAGAGAGGGTAAGTCCGGCCGAAACGCTCGGTTCCGGGCGCGTTGGCGCCCCCGTCTCCTCCTCCTTCTCTCCGCGGTCCTCGGGCTCCCGTCTGCGGGGCTCTGCTGCCGCTGGAGCCGCGTTTGAGAGCCAGAGGCCGGTGGAAAGAAGTGTGGATCACCGGCGGGTTTGATCTGTGTTTGTTGTTCCTGATGCTCATTTCCGCTCAGACTTTCACAATAAGAGCCCGGACTCTTCCGTGAGCTGAACTGGTGATTTGGAGCAGGGATGTTGGAGAAAAGTCCCTTTTTAAGTGATTGACCAGCATTTAATTAGTCCTCATCAACCTGAAGAAGGTTCTGAGCTGAGGGGCCAAACGAGGTCTCCACGTTTCTAATCTACAGACACATTATTGATCTTTATTCTGGACCATTGCGCGTGTTCTCTGTTTCTCTCTCACGGACTCACGCACGCGTATGATTAGTGTTGATGACAGGATTCATGTTTTGTTCGACTCCATTTTGTTGACTTTGCAAATGTTTTTGAGATTAATCTCCCAGCTCTGCCCCCCCCCCCCCTCCATTATGAAGCCACATTTGTTATTGTCATATCGTGTAGTGAAGAGGAAGATAATGATGAAGATAATGATGAAGATAATGATGAAGATAATGATGACGATGAGGATGAAAGTTATCAATAATCTCATATATCCTGGGGCGAACTCAGAGAACTGGGTTATATCTGTGCCGTAAATATTCTTTTTACTTTTTGAAAGGAAAAGGAACCAAGAAAGATGAAGAACAAAGTCAGCAGCAGTCAAGGTAACACACACACACACACACACATTCATACATAAACACACACACAAAATAATGATTAGCTACAGCATTGACAAAACTACTGACATCTTAGTAGATTGATTAAGTCCTGTTCGTGTGTGTGTGTGTGTGCGTGTGTGTGTGTGTGTGTGATTGTGTGTGTGTGTGATTGTGTGATTGTGTGTTCTCAGGGACTGTAAAGAAGCGATCTTGGTCCTGGCAGCAGTATTTGAATGAACAAAAAGCAGAAGCTGCTCCTGTTTCACTATTTACACAGGTAACTCACACGTGACTCCTGAAACACTGTGAATGTTGAATGTTCTGGTTCTTCTGGACCATGTGACCTCTCTCTCCCCTCCTCTCTCTCTCTCCCCTCCTCTCTCTCTCTCCCCTCCTCTCTCTCTCTACCCTCTCTCCTCTCTCTCTCTCTCTCCCTCCTCTCTCTCTCTCCTCTCTCCCCTCCTCTCTCTCTCACCTCTCTCTCTCTCTCTCCCCTCCTCTCTCTCCTCTCTCTCTCACCTCTCTCTCTCTCCCCTCTCTCTCTCTCTCTCCTCTCTCTCTCCCTCTCTCTCCCTCCTCTCTCTCCTCTCTCTCTCCTCCTCCTCTCTCCCTCCTCTCTCTCTCTCCCCTCCTCTCTCTCCCCTCTCTCTCTCCCCTCTCTCTCTCCCCTCCTCTCTCCCTCCTCTCTCTCTCTCTCTCTCTCACCTCTCTCTCTCCCCTCCTCTCTCTCTCCTCTCTCTCTCCCCTCCTCTCTCCCTCCTCTCTCTCTCTCCCCTCCTCTCTCTCCCCTCTCTCTCTCCCCTCTCTCTCTCTCTCTCTCCCTATCTCTTGTTTACCTGTCTGTCCATCAGTTCCAGTCTTTCCCCACTAGGAGAGCTGGTTTTAAAGTGGGCATGAAGCTGGAGGGTATTGACCCACTGCACCCGTCCATGTTCTGTGTGCTGACTGTGGCAGAGGTAACACTCACTCACACACACACACACACACACTCACACTCACACTCACACGCACACACACTCACACACACACACACTCACACGCACACACACACACACACACACACACACTCACACACACGCACTCACTCACACACACACACACACACACACACACTCACACACACACACACTCACACACACACACACACACACACACACACTCACACACACTCTCACACACACTCACACACACACACACACACACTCACACACACTCTCACACACCCTCACACACACACACACTCACACACACACACACACACACGCCTGTACTTGTCAGCCTCTCATCTCTCTCTCTGCCAGGCGATTGGCTGCCGGCTCCGTCTTCATATCGATGGCTACTCTGAGTGCTATGACTTCTGGGTAAACGCTGACTCAACAGAAATTCGACCAGCAGGCTGGTGTAAAGAGCACAATCACAAGCTTCACCCACCCAAAGGTAGGAGTCAGCGGCCCCGCTTCTGTCCATCACACATTTTCCATCATTCCTGAGATAAGAGTGACAGGAAACTCTGAAGGCCGTTGATCATGGTGATCTAATCTAGCGCCTGACTGTAATTACAACTGTAATTACACCTGTGAAGAGCCTTGGCTGCAGGCTGGACTGGTGGGATTCAGGGGTATCAGGTGGGATTCAGGGGTATCAGGTGGGATTCAGGGGTATCAGGTGGGATTCAGGGGTATCAGGTGGGATTCAGGGGTATCAGGAGGTCTGTCAGGATAGTTTGGAAGATGGAACCCTTCCTGTGTGATTCTGTCTACGCTGATGTTTGCTAACCATTAGCCTCATCTTAGCTTGGCTGCTCTGGGCTGAGGCGGCTGTGGTGCAGAAACATGAGCGACAGGTTTCTGGCACCCGATTGGTTGAAACTGTTGATTTTTGGTGACGCTGTGTAAAAAGGTTGGACTACAGGGACCAGGAGGCCTGCTGGGTTTCAGCTCTCGTTAAATACTGAAGTGCTGCACGGTGAATGGAGCTGTCCTCTTCTGTTGCTGCCTGTCTGTCCGCCTGTCTGTCCGCCTGTCTGTCTGACTGAATGTCTGCCTACTGTTGCAGGTCAGGATCCCTCAGATTTTGATTGGACAGCTTATCTGGACTCCTCTGGCTCTCAGGCTGCTCCTCCGTCTCTCTTCACCTCCCATTCTGCAGTAAGTGTTCAGCTGACCATGTTCAGCCTGTGTGTGGATTCATGACCCACCTGTCTCCCTCTCTGTCTGTCCGTCTGCCTGTCTGTCTGCCTGTCTGCCTGTCCGTCTGCCTGTCTGTCTGTCTGTCTGCCTGTCTGTCTGCCTGTCTGTCTGCCTGCCTGTCTGTCTGCCTGTCTGTCTGCCTGTCTGTCTGTCTGTCTGTCTGCCTGTCTGTCTGCCTGTCTGTCTGCCTGTCTGTCTGCCTGTCTGTCTGCCTCACAGAGCTGTGAGTTTCAGGTGGGGATGAAATTAGAGGCGGTTGATAAGAAGAACCCCGGGCTCGTCTGTGTTGCCTCGGTAACCGATGTGATCGACGGCCGCTTCCTGGTTCACTTCGACAACTGGGATGACACGTATGACTACTGGTGAGACAGACAGGCAGCTGATCTGCTCGGTGATCTGGTGCGTCGATCGTCACCGTTTACATTGTTGGTCTGTCAGGTGTGACAGCAGCAGTCCCTACATTCATCCTGTGGGCTGGTGCGAGGAGCAGGGACGACCTCTGACCTCTCCACAGGGTACGTACGCGCACGTGTGCACGGATTCTGCCACGTCTTGGGATCCTCGGGATCGACAGCACTTGTTTTGCAGGTCATCCAAACCCAGAGAACTTCTTGTGGGAGGAATATCTCCAGGAAACCGGGTCCTCTGCTGCTCCCAGTTCAGCCTTTAAACCGGTAAGGATACTAGGAGCTGGGGGGGGGGGGGGGTATTATTAAATACTCCGGTCTGGGTCTGATGTTAGCCTTGATAACTGTCTGTGGATCCTGAGATTCTTTCTTCTGGTCCAGAACTTTGTTTGAGCATCAGAGGTGCCGGTTTCTCTGGTTTCTTTCTTCATTTTCGCGGGACTCTCAACATCTGCTACCCTGTCTTCTGATGTACTGACCTGGAGCCGAGCCCGTCCTCCTGAGGAGTCGGACCTCCTCTGGAGCTTCTGGTCTCCCGTCTGCTCCAGGATGGAGTTCTGCTTCCTCCCGGGTGGCTCATCCTCTGATCGGTGTCCTTTCCTCTGTCCAACAGAGACCTTCTCATGGGTTCCAGGTGAACCAGAAGCTGGAGGCAGTTGACAGAAGGAACCCCATGTTGATCCGAGTCGCCACAGTAACGGCTATAGAAGACTTCAGGGTGAAGGTACAGCGAGAGTCCGCCTGTGTCGATGGTTGTGGGGTGTGTTGTCAACAGGTGTGTTTACCTGCAGATTCATTACGACGGCTGGTCACAGCAGTTTGACGTCTGGTGTGACAGTGACATCAGTGACCTTCACCCTTTTGGCTGGTGTCAACGCACAGGACACCCCCTGGAACCCCCCCCAGGTGTGACTGACAGTGTAGAGGGAGGTGGGGAGGGTGCACACACCTGGGCAGGTGGCGCTAACGCTGAGCTGTTCCTGTATCTGAAACAGATTCCTCCCCTGTGTCCTCCCCCTCCCAGGGTGTGTGTCCCACCCATGGCTGCAGAGGAGTGGGCCATATAAAGGGCGCCAGGTACACCGGCCACCACAGGTACGAGCCGTCTCGCTGTCCCGGCGTCACCGAGTGGCGTCACCGTTGTTATTGGCTCACAGCCCTTTCCCCACCTGTGTGTCGGCTCTGACCCAGTGCCTTCGGCTGCCCGTACTCCGACATCAACATGCGGAAGGAGGTGGTGCTCCCCGATAGGCTGGGAGGGGAGCGAGTCATTACGCTTGTTCCTGTCACCGTGTGTTCCCATGGCAACCAGCCAGACAGGTAAGCGGTCGTTAGAGTTGTATTTTGAGCCCGTCGTGGTGTTGGCGTGTTCGGAGCTGTGTAGCGTGTCGTCCTGAACGCCGCGTGCGTCCCTCTGAAGCAGCTACGACATGAAGGCGGAGAGCCGACACCAGCCCCTGATGCTCTCGGTAGGGAAGAGAAGACTTTCAGACAGGTGGGACACCTGCAGACGCTCCCTCGGGGGCCACGAGCAGCTGCTGTGGGAGACGTAGGTTAGTCACCTGCTCACTTCTTCACTCCCTTCAGGTTGAGCCAGCCCAGCAAATTCCTCCGTGTGAAACAGGAAGAGGAGGAGCTGGAGGTGACAGCCATTAATCCAGGTACAGCAGATGGTCCTCCTGGTCCCCCTGGAAGCCCGGGGGGCTGATTGTTGATCTCTGGCTGGTCTTTCTGCCCCTCAGCGCCAGCAGAGACCAGTCTGCAGGCCGCCCTCCACCAGTCCATCTTTCTGTCGGCCATGTCGGCCCAGCCAGGACGGGACCTGTCCCTCTGCTGGGAACAGCACCGTAAGCTGCTGCCAGGCGTTGCTAGGGAGACGGCAGAGACCGTCCAACACTGGAGCGTCCAGCAGGTGAGTCGGACTGTTTGGACCGGCATGTAGGTCAGACCCCTCTGACCTCCCCCTCTGTGACCCCCCCCCCTCTAGGTGGCGGAATTTGTCGAGTCACTTCCTGGTTGCGAGGAGCAGTCGAAGCAGTTTAGAGATGAAGTAAGACGGCCGTCCCAGGACGTTGTTCTCAGGCTCGTCCGCTGACTGACCTCTCTCTCTCTCTCTGTCCAGCAAATTGATGGGCGGGCTTTTCTCCTTCTCACCCAACGGGACATCGTCAGAATCATGTCAATCAAACTCGGCCCCGCCCTCAAGATTTATAACTCTATTTTGATGTTCAAACATGCCAAGGACAGGGGCCCGGCGTGTGCTCAGGACAGCGGCCAGGTACATGATCAGGACCGGAGCCAATCAGACGGAGCGATCAGGAACCAGTTCCACGCAGGTGACACCTGACTGGTGCCGCTCGCGTCTGCGTGGGTTCAACCGTCTGTGACATGTGACTTAAGCCCCTCCCACTTTCCGCCGCGTCCCCGTCAGCTGTCCGTGTGTTTCTCAGGTGTTTTTGTTAGCTTCTTGGTCATGTGATGCCATCAACGCTCTAAGATCCAGGTGATGCCCTGAAACCAACCAAAGAAAAACTTTCCCCCCCCCAACCGGATTCTGCCGTGGTTTGAACTCACGGCGGAATCTCTGATGCACGGCCCGTCAACTGCAGCGGTCGCCATGGCAACACGGCTCCAATCGGAAGGACGACGGCCAGCTTGAGGGACTCTGATGTTCAGGAGCAGAAGTACCAACAGAACCTCTACCTCCAGTACGGTGGACCGCCTGCACTGTCCTGTCCATCGTCTGACCCGTACAGCCGATCCAAACTTGCTGTCAGGGCGAATGTTGCCGTGGTGACCACTGATCGCCTCACTTTGTGTGATGTCACCACAGCTTTTTTCAGACCTGTTACTGTTTTGCTTTTTAGGCCGATTTTGATTTGTTTCTTTCCATTTTACGCGTTTTAATAATCATCAGCTCACTGATAACGGTGCCGCTCCGGTGGTAGCGAGTGCTGGTTGTCAGGGGTAACGGGTCAGATGCTCTGCGTGGCCCCACCGGAGCTCACGAGGAATGTAACCAGCACAGGCAGAAACAGGAAGCGCGTGATGACATCACACTAAAGCCCCTCCCTTCTCAGGTGTGTCTTTTTTACCTGCTCTTCTCGGACCTGTTCTGCTGCTCCTTTCTACACATTTTTGGATCCACTCTGATTTGGATCCCAGTTTATACGAGCTTGTTTCTAGAGATGTATTTATATATTTGTATTCCTGCTGACCTCCACACGACCCCGCCCCCCTGGTGATGTCACCAGTGGGTAATTAAAGTGAGCTGCATCCTCTGGTGGTGACCAAACTTCCATGTGGTGCCCCCCCCCCCCCCCCCCCCCCCCCCCCGGTGCTGCTAGATCTCCGTCCCGTCCTCTGAACCCTGCTGTGTCTGCACAACCTGCACTGGTTGTTTGTTTTTTTTGAAGAATTGACACAAAATATGAATAATATGAAGACAATAAATGTTCTGTTTGCAATCTTTATTTAAAAAAAATGGGTTTGAGTGTAAATCCAGAACCAGGAGCTGCTGGTTCCAACACCCCCACGTGCCTGCTGACCTTTAGCTCAGCCTAGAGGTCAAGCCTCAGGTCACCGTCCACGCGGTGCGGCCCAACGGTTCTGAAAGATTTAGAACCGCAACGGGGACGAACCCCAGGACGAGTCAACAGACACCGCTGCGCTCTTCTGTTGCCTAGCAACAGCCAGGTCTCCGGGACACAGCAGCGAAGGCAGAAGCACCGCCGTCCGTCGGGCGGGCGGGGGTGATGTCTGTCGGTCCGTCCCGCTCCGTCCCGACGGTGGGAGGAGCCGAAATTCTGCAGAGGAGCCGGGACCCTTGTTGAGAGGAGGACACGAGGAGGACATGCTGAGGACACGAGGACACGAGGAGGACGGCGGGGCTCCACGTGCGTGAGAACAAGCTGCTTTTATCACTCTGCGTCCGAACATGAACCAGCCTGTTGAGCTGTTTCTGGATCTACGTTTGATGCTCTGCGGCGTCGATCGAACCCAACCGGTCACGTGAGCGCTGAGCGTTTCTCCGACGTGCTCGTGCGGCGCGTGTCGGCTGCAGTGCGCGTCCACCGCTGTCGGCGCCAGTAGAACCGAGCACTGACCGGACAGACACGTCCAGCCCGGCGAGATCGTTTAGGAGCCCGCGTGCGTTCGAGGCTCGGCCCCCTCAGGTGAGCGCGTGCAGGCTGGGGGGGGGGCAGGCGCAGGCTCCGCCCTGCTGAGACAGGTGATGATCGCTACAGGGGGTCTGCTGCGGATCACCGCGCGGCGCCAGGACTCGCTGCCCAAAACACGCAAAGCGCATAAGAGCAAGAAGAGCAAACAGAAAAGGTGAACACACACACACACACACACACACACACACCTGAACCACACCTGACACGAGCGCGAAGCTGGCACCTGTCGCGTGACGTCAAGTCCGGTTCTCTCAGCAGGACCGAGGTGGTGGTGGTAAAGGGGAAGCTGAAGCTAATTTCGGTCTCCGGTCTGGTGGCTTCACTGGGGTTCTTGGTCCTGCTGGTTGGCATGGTGATGGCAGCACTTGGGTACTGGCCTCGAGATGGGCCGTTCTTCAAGACTCCAGCCCACGAGGGCGCCGCCGCGGACTCCGCGGGCTCCACTGCAGAAACGGCTGGACCACAGGTGGGAAGCAGACGGAACCTGTGCGGAGGTCGTGATGGACGGAACCATCGTCATAAAACCAATTTCCTGTTGATTGACGTTCAGAAACGAGAGGCTGCGTCACAACCTGAGGAAGGCGGTGGGCGGAGCCACGGAGGCGTCAATGGAACTGGTCAGCAGCACCACTCGGGCTTCCTGAAGGACCTCCTCTACAGGTAACCACACCTGTCCTCAAATCCGTTTTAAATACACGCGACCTTTGCTGGTGTCGAAGGTCAAACTCCCCCTGACCTGCTCCTGCTGGAGCTCCTGTCGGTGGTTCTAATGGTCTGTGGACCAACTGGGATGTCTGTGACTCTCCTGCTGGAGGTTGGTGGGTGACCCCAACCCTAGAGCATCTCTGCTGACCCGGTTCCAGGCTCTGAGGTCAGAGGTGCTCGCGACTGCGCAGTCGTCCGTGGCAACAATGATTTTAGAGTGAATGAATCAGATTTGGCCGTTTTTCTGCTGATGAGATCTTTGATTTGAGGGGGGGTGTTGGAGGTGTTTCAGAAGCTCTGCTCCCTCTTCCTGCAGGTATCTCCACTCTGACAGGCTGAAGGTCTGGGGGCCCCTCATCATGGGCGTCGGCATTTTCCTCTTCATCTGTGGAAACGCCGTTCTGCACGAGAACCGCGACAAGAAGACGAAAGTGATCAACCTGAGGGACATTTACTCCACCGTCATTGACCTTCAGCGGGGCCACAAGCCCAGCAGCCCTTCAGCCGGCCCCCTCAACGGCCTCGTCAACTACGTCCAGTCCAAAAGCCTGGAGTCCAAAAGCCGGCACTGCCCCCCCTTCCTGATGAACAGGGGGGAGGGAGGGGGGGGAGGGGGGCCTGGCAGCAGCAAAGGAGGTGCAGCAGGAGTCACCAGTATTTACAGGCCTCCTGCTCCCGCCCCCCCACCCTCCGCCCTCGACCTCAGCCCCGGTCCCTCCTCGCTCTGCTGGACCTCCATGTTCACCTTTCCTCCGTGTCCCACCCGATCTCCTGCCCCCTGGAGGCGGCCTTCCGCTCGGGAAGGAGTTGTTTGGGGAGGAGACACAAATGGAAGAGCGGGGAAGGAAGGAGATGTGGATGGGAGTGGGGGAGGGGGGGCTCACATGGAGGAGGTGACCTTCTGCCCGTCACCACCTCGCTGCTCCTCAGCCCTCAGACCCTCCGGGACCTCGTGCAGCTTTTCCAGCCTCCACCTGGAGGCCCCCGGAGGCTCCCGGGCCCTCCTTCTCTCCTCCCCCTTCGCCCCCCCTGGCTCCTCCCCCACTCCCGACAGGAGGTGCAGCCTCCCCATCATCACGTGCTGCCACCATAACTCCTGTGAGATGCAGTCGTCCCACCACATGACGTCACATCTGTAGGGACGATGGGACGTCCAGGGGACGAATGTCCTGAAGCCATTGGGGGTCTTCTGAGCAGACTTTAACGTTGGTTTTATACTAAACTTTTGTCTCCGTCTGAAAGTCGAGCGTTTCTTTTTTTTTTTAACCATCTCAAACAGGAAATATTCCAGGACAAAAAGCCAAGAATTCCAGGGTGGGTCACATGATCCCATCATTACCCACGATGCAGCTGCAGCCCTGGAGGTCGTGCAGGTGGAGCCTGGGATCACAAGCTGTGGTGGCCGGTCAGTGGGGCGACGAGGGTGATGATGATGGTGATGATGAAGCTCACGTGTCTCTGGGCGTTTTATCCTCAATCAGTTTATGTGATTTAGTCAAACTGACAACACGAGCTGATCATTTTCACATTTTATCACACCAAGAACATCAGGTTAAATGTAATCAGATTACATGTAATCAGAATATTGAGGTTCTTTTTTGAATGAACAGACATAACTGTGACTCTTCTGATCACTGGCACCCAGGTCTGAAGCAAAGTTTCACATTTTCATAGAGAAACGCAACAACATGATCAAAGATCACATCTTTTCTACTGATTCTCCAAACAAACCTCATGACAATAACGAGCGTCTCATATTTAGCATTAGCATCTTAGCATAAAAAGCCCACAATCATAGTCTGGAAGCTCCGACGTGTTTGTATTGGGAAAATGTTGGAAAGCGTTTGAGCCTGGAAGGTTTAAATCTGTCTTCCACCAAGCAGCACAACCGTCCGATCGTTTCTGAGCGAGTTGTTTACTCCTAAATTTGAATAAAGCACATCCTGGCAGGACCTGTTGTCAAAGTTTCCCTCTTCCATACAACGGTTTCCCCGGGAAACAGCTGAGAGCGATAAACAAATCTTTATTATTTTCACATTATGGCTTTAATCTTCACAGGAAAACTGAGTTTACAGCCGGAACTGCTAAATGTTGTAAACAGACTTCACTTACAGACGTGAGACACTAAAACACGAGCAATATATTGAACATGTAATTCCAGTTTAGATCGCTAGGGGGCAGCATAAACAACCAGCTTCCTTTGTCGTGTATTTAACAGCTGTTTTCACTCATTTCCTCCGAGTCTGAGGGGCGACAGAGTTAGCTTAGCTCACTTCCATCTGATTACAGATTCAACATGCAGCCTAGCAAAGACTTTAGTAAAAACCTACCTGGAACTAACAAGAAGATAATTTGCAACTAAAAACAATGTAAATAAAGCTGCTGTTGTGCTACCTTTATTTTAATATACCAGTTAGACAGCAACACTTGCATCGCCCCTGTGCACCGCTGATAGATGCTAGGGTAGCATGTCTATGATGGCGCGACTATATCATGAGCACAAACACCACATAGCCAACAAAACACTCACAAATACTAGTTAGTATAGATCTATCTCTAGATAATGCAGCTTAAAATGTAGCCTGACGTAATTCTAATGTCACAGTGAGCACAGGCAGCTTAGCCGCTGTTGCTAACACAGAAAATAAAGCTCAAAACCAGTGAAAACAGCAGGACCTATGATGTCGACCACCACGTGTTTGAGAGGATCAACTGAACCTTAGTGAGTCGCCTGTGAGTCAAGAGTGACGGGAGAGCGTCAGAGTTTGAGCGGTTCCAAGAGCAGCTCCAGGTGACACACCTGCGGGACGTTCAGCGCCGCCCTCCCACTTCCTCCCTGCATTTGAACCTCTAGAATAAAAGTCTTGCACTTGGTCCAGTGCGTGGTCGCCGCTGCCCGCTGCTTCTGCAGAACTTCACGGTTCCACGCGTGACGCTGGAGCGCCGCCGTATCCGTGAGGCTCTACGCTCATCGCCGTGTCCATTTGATCAGCGTCTCTGGAGATCTATACAGGAAGATCAGCTTGGCGTAAAGCTCTTCTTCCAGTTCCAGCTCGCCCGTTTCCCTCACCTGAGAAAACAAGAGCGTCACAGTCAGCTGAGTGGCGGCGCAGAAGAAGGCGGAGCCTGTTTGCTACTGCGCTTTACCAGGAAGATGTCTGTGCACAGTTTGAGGATCCGGTCGACGCAGGGAAGCTCCTCAAACATGATGGAGTGGCTGATCCCGCTGAAGAACTCTCTCACGAACTTCCCGATCACCAGGACCACCGAGGCGTACAATCCCATAATACTGCGGCCACGGAGACGGGAAGCAGGGACAGAGGAGCAGAAGCTGGTGAGTCTCTACTGGAAAAGCTGCACGTCAGCACAGGAAAGAGAGACGGAGGTTCTGTACCCGTATCCGGCCAGAAAACCCAGACTCGGAGGACTGACTTTGTCACTGAAGACCAGGAGCTGCAGACCTGCCTCCCGCTTGCTGCTCACTAAAGTTCTGCCCCCCACAGGAACCAAGCTGGCAACGGGCTGGTCCACAATCCACCACTCCTGGACCTCTGTGCTCTGATTGGACCGCTCCAGCGCCAACAGGATGTCCTTATAGTGCTCGTCTGATTGGAGAGGGAGAATATACCAGGTGTTCACAATGGCACGGTGTGTGTGTGTGTGTGTGTGTGTGTGCGCGTGTGTGTGTGTGTGTGTGTGTGTGTGTGTGTGTGTGTGTGTGTGTGTGCGTGCGTGCGTGCGTGCGTGCGTGTGTGTGTGTGTATGTGTGTGTGTGTGTGCATCTAGCACCTGTGTAAAGCTGTTCAATAGGTTTAGCGTTGGAATCACTGGGGGCCCGAAGGAAACAGGGAAAAACATCTGGAATTAACCTGAAAGCAGGAAGAGGTCACCTTCGTTAAGCTCGTTAAGCTCGTCAAGCTCGTTAAATCTGCCAGCGCCCGTACTCACACAGGAAGTGTTCTGCTTCCATTCAGCAGCTGGATCAGCTGCAGACGGGTCGGGTCGTCCAGGTAGGTCACGTGTTTCCCTGACGCCAGCTCTGCTTTGGCCCCCAGGGTCAGGTTCCTGTTGAAGAACGCGGGTGTGATGGAGCCTCTGCTACTGGAACCTGCTCTCACCTGCTGCCCTCACCTCTGAATGGTCCAGGACATGGTGAGGGGGAACTGGTCCAGGTTGAGGACCTGGCTCAGGTACTGCCTGCTGGGAGGGCTGATGGTCCACAGGGAGTTGCTGCTGCCCTGCAGCTCCGCGACCGTCACGTCCTCGTGGCTGTAGGCCTCCAGAAACTGCAGTGCACTCTGGGAAGAAGCAGCAGGCGAGTTAGCGGCCGACAGGTGGAGCACGGATCAGGACCGCGGGGGACCTACAGGTGTGTAGCTGTAAGAGCCGGTGAACACGCCAAACTCCTCTTCTGTCAGATCTTTCAGCTGGTTCTGCTGCGCGCTCATGGTGAAGATGGGCTGCAGATCACAGGAGAAAGCGTGGGATCACCAACAGGGCCCGTCAGGAGCCCCACCGGCCTCGGTACAGGTGTGTGACAGGACCGCAGCGGTCACCTGGAAGCCTCCCAGCGTGATGGTCAAGGACACGTCGAGGGGCCGGTTGACGACTCCGGCCACCGATTTGATGAGCGACATGAAGAGCAGCGGGAACCAGACGATGCAGATCAGCAGCAGAACGATCAGCCCGCCCATCCCGTACTTCACCACACGCTTCTTCTTCTGCCCCCGGGGCTGAGGGTACCTCTGAGGACACAAATACGCCGGACATGATCCCCAAGCCCAGCAGCAGAACCCTTCAGAACCCTTCAGAAGGTCTTTGATGCTCCCAGAAGAACCGGTAAACACGGTAACACACTGCCAGTTTGTCTCCTACTGCACCTTCTCCGACTCTCTCCAACACTTCAGGACGAAGCAGTGAGCGTAGACGTCCTCCACGCAGATCCAGGAGGACAGGGACAGCGTGGTGTCGGTCCACACCCAGTCCATGACGGCCCGCAGCTCCGTCAGGAAGGGAACCAGGCGGAAACTACAGACACAAAGAGACAGACAGTCGGTGAAGGGTCTCCTGGCCCGGCTCGGGTGTGTGGACCTTCTGGACTCACCCCTGGAACAGGAACAGGTTCAGGTAGTTGTGGCTCTTGGTCAGGAAGTTTCCCAGAACCCGTGTTGGGTAACCGGAGCGGATCTGATAGGCTGACAACCCGAAGTAAACACACTTGACGAAATACCAGAGCTGAGCCACCAGGTTCTGATTGAACCGCCTGGAAACAGACGGACAAAAGCAGTCAGACAGACAGGCAGACAGATAGGCAGGCAGGCAGACAGACAGACAGTCAGACAGGCGGACAGATAGACAGGCAGACAGACAGGCAGGCAGACAGACAGACAGGTGGACAGATAGACAGGCAGACAGACAGGCAGGCAGACAGACAGGCAGACAGACACACAGGCATGCAGACAGACAGGCAGACAGACAGACAGGCGGACAGATAGACAGGCAGACAGACAGTCAGACAGGCGGACAGATAGACAGGCAGACAGACAGGCAGGCAGGCAGACAGACAGACAGGCGGACAGATAGACAGGCAGACAGGCAGGCAGGCAGACAGACAGACAGTCAGACAGGCGGACAGATAGACAGGCAGACAGACAGGCATGCAGACAGACAGGCAGACAGACAGGCAGGCAGACAGACAGGCAGACAGACAGGCATGCAGACAGACAGGCAGACAGACAGACAGACAGGCATGCAGACAGGCAGACAGACAGGCAGACAGACAGACAGGCATGCAGACAGGCATGCAGACAGACAGGCAGGCAGACAGGCAGGCAGACAGGCATGCAGACAGGCATGCAGACAGACAGGCAGGCAGACAGGCAGGCAGACAGACAGACAGACAGACAGACAGGCAGGCAGACAGGCATGCAGACAGGCATGCAGACAGACAGGCAGGCAGACAGACAGACAGACAGACAGACAGGCATGCAGACAGACAGGCAGGCAGACAGACAGACAGACAGGCATGCAGACAGGCAGACAGGCATGCAGACAGACAGGCAGGCAGACAGGCAGGCAGACAGACAGGCATGCAGACAGACTACCTCTCCGTGACTGTTGGCAGGATGAAGAACATCCAGAAGTGAATCCCAAAAACCAAAATGACCTGAAAGACCAACTTCCCCAAAACCGTCTTCCTCAAGTAGAGAGCCCTGTCAATCACCATGGTGCCTGCAGACAGACGGGCAGACAGACAGTCAGACAGACAGACAGTCAGGCAGGCAGGCAGGCAGACAGAGAGACAGACAGACCAAACTGGATGAGCACCATGACCAGGAAGGCCTCAGGAACCTGGTCCTCTGACAGGGAGGAAGTGATGTCAGCGGCAGCAGAGTGTTTCTGCAGAGATCAGAGAGATTTCAGGAGCGGAACAATTGAAGCAGTGACGCCTGGTGTCTCCCGTGTCTCACGCCGAAGGCCCAGAAGCCGAAGACGATGATGATGAAGTCGACGGTGTCGGCGAGGAACATCAGGACGTAAACGTCGGTGACGGCGCTGTATTCCGGCTGGATGAGGGCTCTGAAGAACTGCAGCACCGGGCGGTAAAGGGCGACGCACCTGCCGAGAGAGGAACATCCCATCATCTCCTGTCCCAGCAGGCCTCAGGTGAGCGGCACCTGGGCAGCCCGGGGGGCCACGCCTACCTGCTGACGGAGAACAGCTTGGCTCGGATGGACAGTTCCCGCAGTTTCTCCAGCAGCAGTTGGAGCCTGGCGGGCTGCTCGGTTCTGGAGCTCAGGCTGCCTAAGAAACCCACAGAACAGATGGTCACTCATCCCTCCAGCCTGGCAGCTTCATGTTGGGCTCATTGACGGCTCCTCGCCAGCCTACAGGTCTCTCCGAACTCGGCTTCGTCACCTGCCAGGACAGGTGAGATCCTCAGACGACCCGCGGGCGGAGCAAACCGGGCTTTCTGAAGGTGGGCTCAGAGAGGCTGCCGGTTCTCTGGGGGGTTCCTGTCAGAACCTACCTGACACCGACGGCTGCTGGCTGCTGCTGGACTGCGTGCGCTTCCTGGCCCGGCGCCGCACAGACTTGTCCGATGGATCAGCGAGCTTGACAGCATGGCCAGAGTCCTCCTGGGCGTCCTGGCCGGCGTCCGTCTCCATGGCAACGGTCTGGTCCCACAGCCCGTGGCGCTGCGGGGGGAGGAGCCATGTTGAGGAGCCATGTTGAGGAGCCATGCTTCCCTCTCTGTGTGGGGTGTCCTCACCTTGAGGATGGCTCTGTGGTAGAACAGGGCCAGCAGCTGCAGCAGGTCGTACAGGACGTAGCCCTCCTTCTTCTCCACCCCCAGGATGTTGGGGGGGTGGAAGGGCTTCGAGCGGTCCACCTCCAACTTCTGGTTGAATGGGAAAAACCCAAACTGGAAGAAGTACTTGATGACAATGGTTACCTGGGGACACGGACACAGACGGTGAGCTGCAGGCGCCCGATGAGCGGGCGTGCGCGCGGTGAGCCGTGCACCTCCGTGTAGACGATGGCCGTCATCCAGAAGGTCTTGCTGGGCCGGGGTACAGACAGCGTCGCCCACAGGAACACCAGAACAGGCAGCACCAGCGTCAGGCAGCTGGCCGACACCATGTGGTTCAGCACGATGACCAGGTAACACACCGTCTCCGACCTGAGGAAAGGGCCGCCTGAGCGCCGCTGCCACGCCCCTGAATGTGCGCTCACCTGCGCTCCAGATGTTACCTGGCTGCCAAGATGTTGTAAATGGCGTAGCACAGCTGGAACAGCTGGTGCTGGTTGCTGTAGAAACAGTCGGAGGACTCCAGCTCTTCATCGTAGAAGGTCCTGGAACAGAGGAGCGGCGTGACTGCAGCCCAGGCGGGAGCCGGCTGTGACTCACCTGTGTCTCACCTGTTCTTCAGCAGCTCGCTGGCGGTTAGCGCCTGGATGTGGGAGGCTAACGGGCAGAACGTGGAAGCTGAATCGGCTAAAATGTGGCTGCTCCTGGAACCGGGCTCCAGCTGCTCCTCCTGCAGGTCCAGACCCAAAGCCAGGCTGTAGGAGGGCGGGAGGAGGGGCGAGGGGGGCGGGGCCACATTGAGAGTCGTCTGTGTCTCGGCAGGAAACTCTTCATCGCTGTTCAGAGACAGAGCGAAGATTAGCTGCCTGAGCCTCTGCTAACGCCACGGGAGGAGGGAAACCCACCAGTGAGGACACATCAGCCCCTCTTCCTCATCTGAAGACGAAGGTACGGAGGAAGACTCCACTCTGTCCATCCTGGACAACTTCGGTCTGCTCTTCTGGCTGGTGGTGGCCGCAGGGCTTTCTGGGTAATCACCGCCGCCCTTTTCTTCTCTGTGTTCCCAGCCTTCCGGGTAGAGAACCTCGGCCGGTTGCTCCTGCAGACCATCCAGACCAGCTGGTTCCAACACTGGTTCCAGATCCAGGTTGGTCTCTGGTGTTTCCTCTTCATGCTGATCGGTACGAGCTCCCTCGTTGTCCTCATCCTTACCCCTCTCACCTGACATCTGGACCTCATCGTCATGGCTACAGACGTCCAGACCGGACTCCCTGGAGCTCTTCATCATCTGCTCTTGGTAGTAAAGGTGAATCGCCTCCCTTGTGGGGACCTTCCCCTGGAGACAGAAGGACACGGCTCGCTCTCTGGGGGCTCCAGGACCTCCTGCCGTGCTGCTCACCTACCTGCTTGGCCTGCTGCATCAGCATGCTGCGCTCGATGCGGAGCACCGTGGAGATGTCGATGTGTTCCTGACACAGACCCCTGACCCAGGCGGTCAGAGAGTCCAGAAGAGCCGACAGCAGAACCCAGCAGAAGCGCAGCGTGTTGGAGAAGCGCCGCAGCACCGTGTCTGGAACACAGCGAGGTGGGGTCACTCCCGGTCCCAAGGTCAGTGAAGGTCACACCAGTGTGGACTCGTTGAGTGTGTCCGTATCTAGAGGTGGAGCTTGAGTGGACCCAGCGTGGTACTGGTACCCAGTATTATTGGAACAGTCAGAATTATTGGATCCGATATTTCAAAGTTCAGAAACGGGGATTTATTTTAAAAAGTTGCAGTTTGATTGATATTATAAGTTGGTGTACCAGCGTTAGCACAGCCCTCACAGCGGCTCCACCTCGCTGGGATGGAACTAGTCAACCGCTGGGATGGAACTAGTCAACCGCTGGGATGGAACTAGTCAACTGCTGGGATGTAACTAATCAACCGCTGGGATGGAACTAGTTAACCGCTGGGATGGAACTAATCAACCGCTGGGATGGAACTAGTCAACCGCTGGGATGGAACTAGTTAACCGCTGGGATGGAACTAGTCAACCGCTGGGATGGAACTAGTCAACTGCTGGGATGGAACTAGTCAACCGCTGGGATGGAACTAGTCAACCGCTGGGATGGAACTAGTCAACCGCTGGGATGGAACTAATCAACCGCTGGGATGGAACTAGTCAACTGCTGGGATGGAACTAGTTAACCGCTGGGATGGAACTAGTCAACTGCTGGGATGGAACTAGTTAACCGCTGGGATGGAACTAGTCAACCGCTGGGATGTAACTAATCAACTGCTGGGATGGAACTAGTCAACCGCTGGGATGGAACTAGTCAACCGCTGGGATGGAACTAGTCAACCGCTGTGTAGATCACCAGCTAGTGGTATGAATTCCTTCTGAACTGGACGGTTGCTCATGGATTAATGAGAAAAGGGGAACATTTGGGATGAGGTGAACTACCTGGTCCCTCCTCTGGCTCCTCCTCTGGTCCCTCCTCTGGCCCCTCCTCTGGCTCCTCCTCTCGCTCCTCCTCTGGCTCCTCCTCTCGCTCCTCCTCTGGCCCCTCCTCTCGCTCCTCCTCGGTCTCCTCCTCCTCGCTGTGCTCCTGCTGCTCCTTTGTCTCCTCCAACACGTCGACTGCTGAGCAGATTGAGGCCTTAGACCCGTGAAAACTGCTCCATTTGTCCACCCTGTCCTGCTGAACACCTGACTGGGTTGGAACACTCCTGTGTGACCACTGTGCACCGACCCAGGCAGGTGTGTTGCCACCCAAGCACGGAGGCTGTTTCACCAGGAGCTGGATCAGAATTGGTGACCTTTGACCCCGACCCCCTCACCTGCTCTGGTCTCCTCTCTCCTGTTTCGTCTGTCAGATGAATTCTTTTTCCAGAACTTCTTTTGGTTGTTACGAGCTCTCATTGCTGTTCTGGAGTCTGTTATCCAGGCATGATAGACGAACTGAAGACAGACAGGCAGGCAGACAGACAGGTTGACCCAGGAATCCACGTATTCCCCAGCACCACCATCTCAGTACACCTGGGTTTTCAGTCTCACCTGGAAGGCAGATTTTTCAGGTAGAGCTTCCTTCTTGTTTTCTTTTTCCTGCTTCTTATCTTCCTCCTCTTCTTCCTCACTGTCGGTCTCAAACAGGTAGTAGTCACCACTCCTAACCACTGCAGACAGGCAGAGAGACAGGCAGACAGGCAGAGAGACAGTCAGACAGGCAGAGAGACAGTCAGAGAGACAGGCAGAGAGACAGACAGACACGCAGAGAGACAGTCAGACAGGCAGAGAGACAGTCAGACAGGTCAGAGAGACAGTCAGACAGGCCAGAGAGACAGTCAGACAGGTCAGAGAGGCAGTCAGACAGGCAGAGAGACAGTCAGACAGGCAGAGAGACAGTCAGACAGGTCAGAGAGGCAGTCAGACAGGCAGAGAGGCAGTCAGACAGGCAGAGAGGACAGTCAGACAGGCAGAGAGACAGTCAGAGAGACAGGCAGAGAGACAGTCAGAGAGACAGTCAGAGAGACAGGCAGAGAGACAGTCAGAGAGACAGGCAGAGAGACAGACAGACACGCAGAGAGACAGTCAGACAGGCAGAGAGACAGTCAGAGAGACAGTCAGAGAGACAGGCAGAGAGACAGGCAGACAGGTCAGAGAGACAGTCAGACAGGTCAGAGAGACAGTCAGACAGGTCAGAGGAGACAGGCAGACAGGTCAGAGAGGACAGTTCAGACAGGTCAGAGAGACAGGCAGACAGGTCAGAGAGACAGTCAGTCATGCAGAGAGACAGTCAGTCATGCAGAGAGACAGTCCAGAAAGACAGGCAGAGACACAGTCAGACAGGCAGAGAGACAGACAGGCAGAGAGACAGTCAGACAGGCAGAGAGACAGCAGACAGGTCAGAGAGACAGTCAGACAGGTCAGAGAGACAGTCAGACAGGTCAGAGAGACAGTCAGTCATGCAGAGAGACAGTCAGTCATGCAGAGAGACAGTCAGAAAGACAGGCAGAGACACAGTCAGACAGGCAGAGAGACAGACAGGCAGAGAGACAGTCAGACAGGCAGAGAGACAGGCAGACAGGCAGAGAGACAGGCAGACAGGCAGAGAGACAGGCAGACAGGCAGACAGACAGTCAGACAGGCAGAGAGACAGGCAGACAGGCAGAGAGACAGTCAGACAGGTCAGAGAGACAGACAGTAATGCCACTCCCACTCTGGATCACAGGGAGGTTAAAGGTCAGCGGACTCACTGGAGGCGTGGTTCACCCAGGGTCTCCACCACTCCTTCTGCTCCTTCTTGTTCTCCTGACCTGCAGATCAAAGATGGAGATGAAAGGCGTCGCCGAGCCTTTGAGCAGGAAACCGTTTTAGTTCACGGACCCTCGGTGTGAAAACTGTCCTGCTTCAAGCTCAACATCTTCTCTTTCCCCCTGCGGAACTTCTGCTGCCTGGATTTGATCCTCTCCATCCTAAAGGACACAGACAGGAACTTCAGAGTTGCTCCTGGTTCTGCCCGTCCCAGGAGACAGAATCTGCCCGGGCCTACTGTCGCTTCAGCAGGTCCATCGAGGTTTTCTCCACCTCCAGCCTCGCTCTCACAGCCTTCACTGTAGCGGCCTCGATCAGCTCCGCCCCCCTGAGACACACACAGTCTGGACGTCACAACCTGCCCGTGTGTGTGTGTGTGTGTGAGTGTGTGTGTGTGTGTGTGTGTGTGTGTGTGTACGGGCGTCACAATAACCTGCCCGTGTGTGTGTGTGTGTACGGGCGTCACATTAACCTGCCTGTGTGTGTGTGTGTGTACGGGCGTCACATTAACCTGCCCGTGTGTGTGTGTGTGTAGGTGTCACATTAACCTGCCCGTGTGTGTGTGTGTGTGAGTGTGTGTGTGTGTGTGTGTGAGTGTGTACCTTGAGGCCAGTAGTTGTGTATTCTGCAGGTCGAGGACCACATACAGGAAGTAGTGGCTCCTGAAGACTCTCCGCTGCAGCAACAGGAAGCAGAAACAAACGCCATCCCAGATGATGCCCGCCTCGTCGCTCGGCAACTCGCACTGTTTGCTGCTCTGCTGCTCCGCTGTAGGACAACACACAAGACAGCAGTGATGGGCAGACAGGTCAGCAGGCAGACAGGTCACGCAGGAGACAGGTCAGCAGGCAGACGGGTCAGCAGAGAGACAGGTCAGCAGGCAGACGGGTCAGCAGGCAGACGGGTCAGCAGGCAGACGGGTCAGCAGGCAGACAGGTCAGCAGGGAGACGGGTCAGCAGGGAGACGGGTCAGCAGGCAGACGGGTCAGCAGGCAGACGGGTCGACAGGTCAGCAGGGAGACAGGTCAGCAGGCAGACAGGTCAGCAGGGAGACGGGTCAGCAGGCAGACGGGTCAGCAGGGAGACAGGTCAGCAGGGAGACGGGTCAGCAGGCAGACGGGTCAGCAGGGAGACGGGTCAGCAGGCAGACAGGTCAGCAGGGAGACGGGTCAGCAGGCAGACGGGTCAGCAGGGAGACAGGCAGACAGGTCAGCAGGGAGACGGGTCAGCAGGGAGACGGGTCAGCAGGCAGACAGGTCAGCAGGGAGACGGGTCAGCAGGCAGACGGGTCAGCAGGTAGACAGGTAGACAGGTCAGCAGGTAGACAGGTAGACGGGTCAGCAGGCAGACGGGTCAGCAGGTAGACAGGTCAGCAGGGAGACGGGTCAGCAGGCAGACGGGTCAGCAGGGAGACAGGCAGACAGGTCAGCAGGGAGACGGGTCAGCAGGCAGACGGGTCAGCAGGGAGACGGGTCAGCAGGCAGACAGGTCAGCAGGGAGACGGGTCAGCAGGCAGACGGGTCAGCAGGGAGACAGGCAGACAGGTCAGCAGGGAGACGGGTCAGCAGGGAGACGGGTCAGCAGGCAGACGGGTCAGCAGGTAGACAGGTAGACAGGTCAGCAGGGAGACGGGTCAGCAGGCAGACAGGTCAGCAGGGAGACGGGTCAGCAGGCAGACGGGTCAGCAGGTTAGGACAGGTAGACAGGTCAGCAGGGAGACGGGTCAGCAGGCAGACAGGTCAGCAGGGAGACAGGTCAGCAGGGAGACAGGTCAGCAGGGAGACGGGTCAGCAGGGAGACGGGTCAGCAGGGAGACGGGTCAGCAGGCAGACAGGTCAGCAGGGAGACGGGTCAGCAGGGAGACGGGTCAGCAGGCAGACGGGTCAGCAGGTAGACAGGTAGACGGGTCAGCAGGTAGACGGGTCAGCAGGCAGACGGGTCAGCAGGTAGACAGGTCAGCAGGGAGACGGGTCAGCAGGCAGACGGGTCAGCAGGCAGACAGGTCAGCAGGGAGACAGGTCAGCAGGGAGACGGGCACCTTACATACGTTTGGTGTACCCTTTGATGGTGCAGGCTAAACTGAAGAGCTGAATTAGCCAACAGTGATTCACCACCAGAGACTTGATGAAGCCACAGGCCAGGATCTGGGACCCACAGAGGAGCAGGTGTTTATTTCACAGGTGTTTATTTCACCACAGGTGTTTATTTCACCACAGGTGTGAGGACCAACGCGCTGCGACTGTGAAACCCACCGACAGAATATTCTTCATGGTGATCACAAACACGTTGTAGCCGATCAGACAGTCCCAGTACACCAGGATGGATCTGACGGGTTTGAGGAGCAGGTCTCCCCCCACCAACAGGAAGTAGAAACAGGCCACCAAATAACCCATGCAGAAGATGCTGATCCTGTAGGAGCAGTCACACCATCAGTGTCACAAACGGTCCCACGGTTCAGACCTAGGCTCCGCCCACTCACCTGGTGGTTCCTGTGATGAAAATAATGGTGAGAACAAACCAGAACATGTAGCTGAAGATGATCACCTTCATCATGTCCAGGTAGGACCTGTGGACGAGGACAGCAGAGCTAAAGAGGGCGGGTAAAGGCGGGGGCGGGGCGGCTCTGCAGTGGGCGGAGCTAACCTGCACATCATGAAGTCGGGGACGGTGTTGAGACGCAGCTGCACGATCTGTTCGGAGAGCTGTCCGTCATCTCCGTCACGCTCACAGTTTTCACCTGCGAGGATCTGAACAGACGACTCACGCTCCTCCTGGAACACCTGGAGCTGCAGCGAGGCGCCGAGCAGCAGCAGGAAATCATCTGGAAGAGCAGGAAGGAGATCAGGATGGAGAACAGGAAGGAGATCAGGATGGAGAATAGGAAGGAGAACAGGATGGAGAACAGGATGGAGAACAGGACGGAGAACAGGACGGAGAACAGGATGGAGAACAGGAAGGAGAACGGGATGGAGAACGGGATGGAGAATAGGAAGGAGATCAGGATGGAGAACAGGAAGGAGAACAGGATGGAGAACAGGATGGAGAACAGGATGGAGAATAGGAAGGAGAACAGGATGGAGAACAGGATGGAGATCAGGAAGGAGATCAGGATGGAGAACAGGATGGAGAACAGGATGGAGAACAGGATGGAGAATAGGAAGGAGAACAGGATGGAGAACAGGATGGAGAATAGGAAGGAGAACGGGATGGAGAACAGGATGGAGAACAGGATGGAGATCAGGATGGAGAACAGGAAGGAGAATAGGATGGAGAACAGGATGGAGAATAGGAAGGAGAACGGGATGGAGAACAGGATGGAGAATAGGAAGGAGAACGGGATGGAGAACAGGATGGAGAACAGGATGGAGATCAGGATGGAGATCAGGACGGAGAACAGGAAGGAGAACAGGAAGGAGATCAGGATGGAGAACAGGAAGGAGAATAGGAAGGAGAACAGGAAGGAGAACGGGATGGAGAACAGGAGAGAGATCAGGATGGAGAACAGGAAGGAGATCAGGATGGAGAATAGGAAGGAGAACAGGAAGGAGAACGGGATGGAGAACAGGAAGGAGAATAGGAAGGAGAACAGGAAGGAGAACGGGATGGGAGAACAGGAAGGAGAATAGGAAGGAGAACAGGAAGGAGAACAGGAAGGAGAACGGGATGGAGATCAGGATGGAGATCAGGATGGAGAACAGGACGGAGAACAGGACGGAGATCAGGACGGAGAACAGGATGGAGAACAGGACGGAGATCAGGACGGAGAACAGGACGGAGAACAGGACGGAGAACAGGATGGAGAACAGGACGGAGAACAGGAAGGAGATCAGGATGGAGAACAGGAAGGAGAACAGGACGGAGATCAGGAAGGAGATCAGGATGGAGAACAGGAAGGAGAACAGGACGGAGATCAGGAAGGAGATCAGGATGGAGAACAGGACGGAGAACAGGATGGAGGAACAGGATGGAGAACAGGAAGGAGAATAGGAAGGAGAACAGGAGGAGATCAGGATGGAGAACAGGAAGGAGAACAGGATGGAGATCAGGACGGAGAACAGGAAGCAGAACAGGAAGCAGAACCGGATGGAGAACAGGATGGAGAACAGGAAGGAGAACAGGAAGGAGAATAGGAAGGAGAACAGGAAGGAGAATAGGAAGGAGAATAGGACGGAGAACAGGACGGAGATCAGGAAGGAGATCAGGAAGGAGATCAGGATGGAGAACAGGATGGAGAACAGGAAGGAGATCAGGATGGAGAACAGGAAGGAGAACAGGATGGAGAACAGGATGGAGAACAGGAAGGAGAACAGGAAGGAGAACAGGATGGAGAACAGGATGGAGAACAGGATGGAGAACAGGAAGGAGAACAGGAAGGAGATCAGGATGGAGAACAGGATGGAGAACAGGAAGGAGAACAGGATGGAGAACAGGAAGGAGAACAGGATGGAGAACAGGATGGAGAACAGGATGGAGATCAGGATGGAGAACAGGACGGAGAACAGGACGGAGAACAGGACGGAGAACAGGACGGAGAACAGGATGGAGAACAGGACGGAGAACAGGTGCCACCACAGGAACGCAAATGTCCTCCTTTCTTTAGAGAAAATCACTTCGTGTGGTTTTTAAAAGTCAGCAGTGATCTTACAGAGCAGGAAGAGAGGGTTTGGTGGGGTCATGTGATCGGGGAGGAAGAGCCACTTCACCACATTGGAATCCACGTTGGAGGACGGAGGTCTCCAGGGATAATCTATAAAACACCCCACACACAAACACGTTTTTAATTCTGAGACCAGCAGGTCCTGATGACCTCAGAGACCCACAGGATCCAGGACAGGGGAGCAGGACCACCCACAGAGTTCCAGACATCCATGTATTCGTATTTTGCTAGAATTGCTTGTTGTTTCCAACTCTTTTTGCCTGGTTTCAGGCTGATCTGGTTCCATCTTTTTACCTTTACAGGCTGCAGGAGGGAAGCCGATGCACAGCAGGTACTGGAAGCACAACATCCCCGACAGGAAGTAGCAGTATTTAGGCCAAACTGAGGCGATGCGCTCCCGGCTACGACACGACAGGACGGTGATGAGGCCGAAGGCGTGGCCCACAGCGAACAGATCCATTCGCTGACCAATCACATTCACAGCCAGGAGGAAGCAGGTCTGAGGAGGAGGAGGAGGAGCAGGAGGAGGAGGAGGAGGAGGAGGAGGAGGAGGAGGAGGAGGAACAACGTTTACATTTGCAACACAAGTTGCTTCTCGCTAGTTTCAAATCAGAAAACTCTCACCTCCAAACCAAACTTGTAAAAAGAAGTAGTTGAGGAAGTACTTCACGCAGCTCGGCACGCTCTCGTCCAGGTGGCACCTGGTGATGTGGTGAAAGAGGGTTCGGGGTGGGAGGCGTGAGCTGGTTGTGGCGAAGGCGGTAGAGCTTCTGGTGTCGGTAGATGGTCACCTCGAAGGCTAACAGCGCTAGCATCATCAGGTTATACTGTGGAGGCAAAGCGGAGTCAAACGTTTGCGTGCTGTTACCATCCCAAATCTAAACGCCGTCGGTGACCCTCTGAAGTGGCACTGATCGTGCCTCACCCTCAGGTAGTCCAGCAATTTTCCATCTGTTTTGTGAAGCCCCACCCACTGGGAGGGGTCAACTGGTCCAGCGTACAACACGGAGCGAGACAGGTCGGCGCTGGCGTTGACTGGCTACAGCGAAAACAAGTAGGAATGACAATCAGCAACTTTCACGCACTCAGCAGGTCACAGGGGGCAGGGGGATACTGTTGCTATGGTTACCATGGTGCAGGTGGCGGAGTATCTGTTGGGCTGGACGACGTTGAGCTGGTACAACATCTTACACACGGTCACCACACAGGTCCATGCAGTGCAGAGTCCTGACAGCAGGGGGCGCCACCCCCTGCACGGCAGAGACATGCCCACACACAGCACGAACACCAGGTTAAAGAGACACACCTGCAGGGAGACAGACGGGTCAAGAGGAGGCGGGGAGGCGGACGCTCGGGGACAACGCAGCGGTCTGACCTCCTTCACGCAGACCCAGATGATGTAGGAGGACACGATCTTCACAATGTGAAGCTCCAGCAGCCACCAGAGGAGGTGCTGGAGCCTCTGGAGGGAGAGGAGCAGGGTGGAGGAACAACACCGAGAGCCGGTCCACCACCAACCTCCAGGAGACCAGGGCTGAGGACAGACGGGATGATCAGTCGTGTGCTGCTGCCACGGCAATAACGACGATGACCACGACGAAGAGCATCTACCTGTTATCGTGTCGGACAAAGACTCCTTGTCAAAAACGCAGCTGTAGTCCTCCTCCTCCTTCACCCACTGCTCCTTCGCCGGCTCCTCTGCCCTCCACTCTCCTCCAGCAGCTGAGGGCTCAGCAGCTGCGCCCACTGACAGGTCAACGAGGCTCCCATCAGAGTGGACGAGCCTACAGGTAGGTGACACAGGTGAGAAGCAGGGGTCAGTTGGGGTTTGGGAGGTGGTCAGAGGTGAAAAGGAGCAGCGTTGGTGATCTTGGACTGATGAGGAGGAGATTCAGGTGGAAAAACCTGGAAGGAGTCGAGGTAGTTTGGATCTAGTCTCATTGACCTGGTGATGGTGCTGTTGTGTGTCTCCACCACAGTCTTCAGATCAGTCAACTGAAGGAACGGCTCGTGGAAGTAATGCAGGTGAATGATACACACCTGTGGAAAACAGGAAGCAGAGAAGAAGTCCTTACAGTGACACTGTAGCCTGAAGGCCGAGGTTCTAGAGCGGCGTTGGACTACCAGGAGGAACGCAGCGGGGATGAAGATCTTTGTGAAGAGAACAGGAACTGAGAACTTCTCCAGTCCAACATCCTCCAACCTTGAGACACAGCACAGGTGGACAAACTGAAGGTGGGGCAGATGTTGGGGGGGCAGATGTTGGGGGGGCGGGAGGGGGCCGCGCTCTGCTGTTTACCTGTGGGTGCTGAGGCCACTGTAGTAGCTCCAGGTGTGAGGGGACGATGGGGAACTGGAAGGTGTAGATCAGAATGAGCACTAGCATCGAGTACAACCACCACGGCTACCCAGAAGCCCCTGAGCCAGGCACGCCAACGCTCGTAGTTCAGCTGCAGAGAGACGGACGGAGGCGGCAGAAATCAGACGGACCGATGCCACCGATCACAACAGCAGTGCACGTGCACGTGCACGTGCGCAGCAGTGATGCTACTACCTGGTAAAGGGCGACGCAGCACAGGAACATGACCATGTAGATGACTTTGTAAAGGACAATTTTCCCCTCGAAGCTGACAAAGAAGAACATGGTTCCACAGATGTAGATCCAGTATTTGACGAACATCCTTCTGACCACGGCGGCCAGAGCTTCCATCTTCACCCCTCCTCCTACTCTGTGGAGGAGCAGCACCTCCTCATACGACACCTCCTCTTTCTTCTCCTGCAGGTCCTCGTGGACCCGCTGCCCATCTGGAACACAGCAGCGCCTCCTTCAGGCGACGAGGTGGTGACACAGGTGTTCTGCAGTGACACAGGTGTCTTACCTTCCCCGTGGACCGATATGGTGGAGAGCGCAGTGGCTTCTTGTCCAGCTTTCTGTCTGTCTCTCTTCTCGGTCAGTGCCTGACGCAGCAGCAACCAGAAGGTCAACAGACACAACAGCTGCAACGACAGACAGCAGGGATGAAAACCAGCACTGACCAGCGGCAGAAGACAGGTGAACCAGCAGGTGAACCGGCAGGTGGACCAGCAGGTGGACCAGCAGGTGGACCAGCAGGTGAACCGGCAGGTGGACCAGCAGGTGGACCAGCAGGTGAACCAGCAGGTGGACCAGCAGGTGAACCGACAGGTGAACCAGCAGGTGGACCAGCAGGTGGACCAGCAGGGAACCAGCAGGTGAACCAGCAGGTGAACCGACAGGTGAACCAGCAGGTGGACGGCAGGTGAACCAGCAGGTGGACCGGGCAGGTGAACCAGCAGGTGAACCGACAGGTGGACCAGCAGGTGAACCGGCAGGTGGACCAGCAGGTGAACCGGCAGGTGAACCAGCAGGTGGACCTGCAGGTGGCCAGCAGGTGGACCAGCAGGTGAACCAGCAGGTGGGAAACCAGCAGGTGTGTGAACCAGCAGTGAACCAGCAGTGGAACAGCAGGTGAACCAGCAGGTGGACCAGCAGGTGGACCAGCAGGTGACCCAGCAGGTGAACAAGCAGGTGGACCAGCAGGTGTACCAGCAGGTGAACCAGAGGTGAACCAGCAGGTGGACCAGCAGGTGAACCGACAGGTGAACCGGCAGGTGGACCAGCAGGTGGACCAGCAGGTGAAGCACCTTGGAGGCAAGCTCTCGGCAGGGATCATCTTTGCTCGGGAACAGTCCAGGAACTTCTCGTACTGCCTGGAAACTGTAGATGTACTGCAGGATGACCAGCAGGTTTCCGTAGGCGACCAAACCAGGGCGATGGACATCAGCGTTGTTGTAGCGCCGCCGCTCTCGCATCATCCAGAGAAACCCACGACCAGAGCAGCAGGACGCAGGTGAGCCACGACACGTAGGTGATGGACCACGCCATCATGGCGATCAGAGCACAGATGTAGCTCTGTTTCAGGAGGAAGCCTAACGCCGCGGAGGCGGCGCCGACTGCCTCGCCGCTCTTCCTCACTTCCTTCTCTTCATCTTCCTCTTCCTCCCATCCATCTCCCTCAAACACACAAGTCTCCAGTGTGTCTGTGGCACGAGACAGAGGAACACAAATCCTGAGTCACCTGGTGAGCAGGTGGGTGGAGCTTAGCAGCAGGCTCCGCCCACAAACTGGAATATGAGAGTAGCGTGCTGACCTGATTGGCTGACGGAGTAATGATGTGGGGAGTAAACGTCCAATCCTAAGGCTGTACTCCTAGTGGGCTGTGCTTCAGACTCCGGACTATCACTGGCTGACGGCTCCATCACCTGGACACAGACAGGTGTACCTTCAGTGGGGGCGGTCCCTCGTGCTGTCAGTCATTTATCAGGATCGTGTCCGTTTACCTCTGTGCTCCTGGGTCGTCCGTGCGCTCTCCTCCACATCTCCCGCATCCCCTCGGCCGTCACCTCGCCGCTGACCTCATCGCTCAGGTTGCTGGTGGTGGTCATGATATCCAAACTCCCACTGATTCCTGACTCCACCCCCTGCCCATCCTGCCCGGCAACCACAGCAATCAGCTGCAGAGACACGAACCCATGAGCCATCGGCAGCTTTTACAGGAGCCCGGTCACACAAACGTCTGACTGGGGTCACCTGGTTCCTCCACAGGTTGGCAACAGTGTTGTAGAGCAGCAGCAGCATCAGAGGGTTGATGAAGTGAAACCAGCTGAGCGCAGGGTTCACCTGCAGCCTCCAGGGGGCAGCACAGTCCACAGAGACCACAGGGACCAGGCCGAACACGCTGCACAGGAAACAACCCGTCACTGTCCTACTACGGAACCCAACGACCCTCAGCTGTCGACCTTCAGGCTGCTCTGCTGCCCAAGCACCAACAAGAGCCAATCAAATCACAGCCAATCGTTATACAGGCCGACAGCTAAAGAGCATCATTGGTCTGTTAACGCGTTTGTTAGCTAGTTTGTTGATACATTTCGTGTCTTTTGGGCTTGGGCAGCCTGCCGGGCCGAGCAGCCGTGGCTGAAGGCAGCTTCACACTGGAGCTCAGTCCACGCCGTCGTGGTGTGTTACCTGGCCGAGGTGCCGTTGGCAGGCCACGCCTCCTGCAGCGAGGGCAGCTGGTAGCAGTAGAAGAGCAGGAAGTGGGAAGAGGAGTAGAGCAGCGACAACACGGACACACACCTGAAGAGGGCGGCCGGGACGCGACCGCACCAGGCCCACCACGTACACAGCAACTGGAAACAGAGGAGGGTAAAGGAGGGAGGAGAGAGAGGGCAGGACGATGCCTGAGGAGAGAAGAAGAAGAAGAGTCAACTTCTGAGGAGACCTCTGCAGCTTCCTCCTGGATGGAGATGTCACCTGTGAGTCCCAGCAGAGCGGTCAGCAGAACCTTCCCTCCAGTCTTCATCATGTTCCCCACCATCTGCCTGGTTTTACAAACCAACGACTCCAGTTCAACCAGGATCTTGCTTCTGTTGAGCTCCTCTTCATCGTCTCCAAGAATGGAGTCTTCCTCAAACATCAGCCCATCTGCTCGTTGCTCTTCCCGAGGAGACTGAAAACGGCATTTTGGGAATGTCTCAGCGGTTTTCAGATAGCTTAATCATCACTATCATCATCTTCATCTTATCATCATCAACACCACCACCCCACCGCCATCCATCATCTTCATCCTCACCACTATCATCATCATCATATCACCAGAATCATCTTCATGGTCACCACCACCACCATCATCATCACCACCATCATCAACAATATTATCATCATCTTCATGACAATCACTACCATCATCATCACCACCCATCATCTCCTCAGGTCCACCTCCTTTTCTTCATCTCCAACAAAGGATCTTCCTCAACATCAGCCCATGTGCTCGTTGTTCTTCCTGATGAGTCTGAAACACACCATTTTGGAAATTACTTCAGCAGTCATCAATTCACCTGTCTGATGTTTTCATCTCAAATCATGTCTGATATCATCATCACCATCATCATCATCACCCCCATCATCACCACCATCATCATCATCACCATCATCATCACCATCATCATCATCACCACCATCATCACCACCATCATCACCATCGCTATGTCATTACCTTCACTATCCTCATCACCATCATCATCACCCTCATCATCATCATCATCGTCATCATCATCACCATCATCATCACCATCATCATCCATCACCACCATCGCTATGTCATTACCGTCACTATCCTCATCACCATCATCATCACCCTCATCATCATCATCTCATCACCATCACCACCACCACCATCATCACCCTCACCATCATCACCACTATCACCCTCATCACCACCATCACCATCATCACCCTCATCACCACCACCATCATCACCCTCATCATCATCATCACCCTCATCATCACCACCACCATCACCCTCATCATCACCCTCATCACCATCATCATCATCACCATCACCCTCATCATCACCCTCATCATCATCATCACCCTCATCACACCCTCATCATCATCATCACCCTCATCATCACCACCACCATCACCCTCATCATCACCCTCATCACCATCATCATCATCACCATCACCCTCATCATCACCCTCATCATCATCATCACCCTCTCATCATCATCATCCACCCTCATCATCACCACCACCATCACCCTCATCATCACCCTCATCACCATCATCATCATCACCCTCATCATCATCATCACCCTCATCATCATCACCCTCATCACCACCATCATCATCATCACCCTCATCATCATCATCATCACCCTCACCATCACCCTCACCATCACCATCATCACCATCACCCTCACCATCACCCTCATCATCACCCTCATCACCATCATCATCATCACCCTCATCATCACCCTCACCATCACCTATCATCATCATCACCCTCATCACCATCATCATCATCACCCTCATCATCACCCTCACCATCACCCTCATCATCATCATCATCACCATCCGCTGCTGCTCTGGTTTCATGTTAACAAGCAGATGTTAATGCAACAACTGAAACAGAAATCTGAGAATGTGTGTGTGTGTGTATTGATGCAGTCAGATAACCACATTATAGTTAATAAATAGCTTACTGAGTTACTGCCTAACAGACAGGAAACCCGATTAAGAAACAAGAGGAGACGATGTAACATGGTTACACCTGCTTCAGTACCGAGAGTGTGTGTGTGTGTGTGTGTGTGTGTGTGTGTGTGCGTGTGTGTGTGTGTGAAGCAGAGTGAAGATGTTTGGTCTGGTCTTCACAACATCAAAGGACTATTGGAGGGTTAAGATCTGGTTTTAAGGTTGAGTTTAGAATTGGTTCTGGGTTAAGGTATGGGTTAGGTTAGGGTAGGTTAGGGTTGGTTAGGGTAGGTTAGAGATAGGATAAATATCTGGAAGACCTCACAAAGATAGAATAACAAGGATGTGTGTGTGTGTGTGTGTGTGTGGTTACCTGTGCGTGTGGACCCACGTTCAACCTTAAAATCAGCCTCCAGGTCAACAGCCCCACAACCAGAACACCAATATCTGGAAACACCTGTCTCACTGCAGAGCCTGCGTCACTTCCTGTCAGACTGAACACACACGTTTGTTTATGGCATTTTGAGAACAAACATCTTGAAATAATCTTAGGTTCTGAAGTTGCAAGTGTGTGTGTGTGTGTGTGTGTGTTGCTCTGTTTATTGGCGTGTGTAGGTGTATGTAGAGCCATGTAGTCCAGACACAGACTACTGTGTACAAGTCTGCCACTCACACACACTCACACACTCACACACTCACGCACACACACACTCACGCACTCACACACTCACACACTCACGCACACACACACAGGATCAGATGTCAGATGTTTTTTCATCCTGGGATTCGGGACCATTCCAACAGCTCAGTTCTTATTTTAACAGAAGAAGAAGGAGGTTTCAGGACTGTATCTATAGTAACGATTACGGTATCAAACTGTTCCTGCTCCATAGCAACCGTCTTTAGCATGTTGGGATGCTTTTAAAATGTGCACCTTGGAAAACTGAAAATAGAAGCCGTCAGATATGGATAAAATCTTCTGGAGGGAGAGTATAAAAAACTACTGAAAATTAACGAGTCAACACAGCAAATTATTGTTCAGGAGGAAGATTCACCTGCACAATCAATCAAGTTTGACTGACTGTGTGTACGAGTGTGTACGAGTGTGTACGTGTGTGTACGAGTGTGTACGTGTGTGTACGTGTGTGTACGAGTGTGTACGTGTGTGTACGAGTGTGTACGTGTGTGTACGTGTGTGTACGAGTGTGTGTGTGTGTGTGATTTGTGATGTTTTTGATCTTGATGAAGTTTCTTACTTTCTTACCTCACTAAGCCGACCTGACCGAGAGCTTTCTGCCACGATGTACCTGCAGACGTATCACAGACAGGTCACAGAGAGACAGACAGGTCACAGAGAGACAGACAGGTCACAGAGAGACAGAATGACAGACTGACAGGTCACAGAGAGACAGGACAGGTCACAGAGAGGACAGACTGACAGACAGACAGGTCACAGAGAGACGGACAGAAGGACAGACAGTCACAGAGAGACAGACAGAAAATAAAGACAGCCAGGCAGAGAGACAGGCAGACGGAACGGCGTGCTGACGGCGTGCTGGCAGACAGACAGACGGCGTGCTGGCGGACAGACAGACGGCGTGCTGACGGGCAGACGGCGTGCTGGCAGACAGACAGACGGCGTGCTGGCGGACAGACAGACGGCGTGCTGACGGGCAGACGGCGTGCTGGCAGACAGACAGACGGCGTGCTGACAGACAGACGGCGTGCTGGCGGGCAGACGGCGTGCTGGCGGACAGACAGACGGCGTGCTGGCGGGCAGACGGCGTGCTGGCGGACAGACAGACGGCGTGCTGGCGGACAGACAGACGTCGTGCTGGCAGGCAGACGGTGTGCTGGTGGCGTGCTGACGGCGTGCTGGTGGGCGGACGGCGTGCTGGCAGACAGACAGACGGCGTGCTGGCGGACAGACAGACGGCGTGCTGGCGGGCAGACGGACGGCGTGCTGGCGGACAGACAGACGGCGTGCTGACGGGCAGACGGCGTGCTGACGGCGTGCTGGCGGCGTGCTGGCGGCGTGCTGCGGGCCTTACAGTTGTGCTCAGGTTGCAGCAGCGCCGTGGTGACCTGAAAGAAGGACTGCAGTAACAGGAGAGGAAACTGGAGAGGCACACAGCCGTCACACAGCGACAGGTGTTACCTGCCAAACAGAAGTGACACGTTAAAACACCTGCGGCAGGTGTGTCGACCTGCAGGACAGCAACAGAGACGTGGACACGGACCCCCCCCGCTCACACAACACACGGCTGAGGAGTTCTGACTCATTTCTGAATGGGACGTCTGTCCCACTTTAGTCCCTGTCTCCAGCCACTTCCTGCAGAACTAGAACACAGGATGTGATGTCATAATATGTCATCAGATCTGGGTCCCCCCACTATTCTTTATGTTTCCTCAGGAAGATCCTAC
This sequence comes from Takifugu rubripes, assembly GCF_901000725.2. Lineage (NCBI taxonomy): Eukaryota > Metazoa > Chordata > Actinopteri > Tetraodontiformes > Tetraodontidae > Takifugu > Takifugu rubripes. The sequence continues at coordinate 11,732,253 of NC_042294.1, read as the reverse complement.
AGGAAAGGACTCGCATCCTGTCATCACCTGAGGCGTGTGTGTGTGCGTGTGTGTGTGTGTTGGGCAGCAGAGACATTACCCCCCCCTAATGACATCACTGTACCCCTGAGTGACCATCAGCCACAGCTGCTATGACATCATCACGCTGTAATAAGAAAATGAGGATGTTCTGTGAAACATCATCAGACACGATGCCACTGGGACCAGATCACACCATGATCATAGAGAATCTACTGGATCGAACACAATGGCTTCCTCCCGCTGGTGAGTGTGTACAGGTGAGCGGGCGTACCTGCGGTGGAGGAGGGGGCGGGCTCAGGCAGCAGCGGCAGCAGCAGCAGCAGGAGGATGTAGACCAGGGAGAAGGCGTTGTAGCGCACCACGCAGGCTGCAGACAGGAGGGCGTGAGCGGCAAACAGACGTGACCACATTCCATCACGTGCACGCGCGCATGCACACAGGTGTTCAGGTGTGACGTGTTGGGACAGCAGCGGGATCTGAGTCAGTTCAGGTCCCGACGCTGCATCAGGGTGTTGCTGCAGAGCGCCGCTTTATTGGAGGATAATTGTAGGTTTGAGTCGCCAGGACGCGCCGCTCTCCGGGGGCCAACGCGCCGCTCTCCGGGACGGGGAGCAGAGGGCCAACGCGCCGCTCTCCGGGACGGGGAGCAGAGGCCAACGCGCCGCTCTCCGGGACGGGGAGCAGAGGGCCAACGCGCCGCTCTCCGGGGGCCAACGCGCCGCTCTCCGGGGGCCAACGCGCCGCTCTCCGGGGGCCAACGCGCCGCTCTCCGGGACGGGGAGCAGAGGGCCAACGCGCCGCTCTCCGGGGTTACCGGGACGGGGAGCAGAGGCCAACGCGCCGCTCTCCGGGGTTACCGGGACGGGGAGCAGAGGGCCAACGCGCCGCTCTCCGGGGGCCAACGCGCCATGTGCTCATTTGGCTTTTAGGCTTTTAACATGAAAAATAACTCAAGTTTTTCATTTGCCTGTAATATTTTTGGTAAATCAGAAGATTAATCCTCTGATTAATCCTCTGATTAATCCTCTGATTTGATGAACGAGGCCGATCGTCTCTGCTCCAGCTCACAAGTGTGTGTTCAACAGCAGGTTAACACAACATACACACCTCCCCCCCTCTGGAATGTGAAATGCTTTTCCACCCTAAAACAGCCTTGTAGCGCTACACATTTTTCAAGTATCCATACACAAACACACACACACAAACACACACACACACTCTGTCTCTCACACACGCAAACACACAGACTTTCTATCTTTGTGAGGCCTTGCCCAGCCCTCCCCGGAGCGTCACAACTAACCTCACCTTAACTCGGTTCTACCCTCGACCTTAAAATCTGGACCAGCCAAGTCGACGCTGCTAGTTAACCGAGCATTCTGCTACTCGCAGACACACACACAGACACACACACGTGCACACATCTGGCACACATGGAGCTGAGCCTCAGGCCAAGACGGGAGGATCAATCAGAGCGATCAGTAATTGCTTCACTGATGAGAACGGAACGGAAACACCCTGACGTGAGCGCTGCTGTCCTCAGAAATGCCCGCTGCTGCTCCCTCCAGCTGACATTTGAGGATCAATTTTACCGGTCATCACGTTCAATGATCCTCAGGTTACTTTATTGATCAGCTAACGTCCCACGCGAGCTCTATCTCAAAGAGCAAAAGAGCAGTTAATGAGTGGAACTGCATCAGGTTAAAACACAGGACTCAGTACTGGGGTGGTCTGAAGGCGGATTCTTGGGAGTGTTCACTGGATCAATACGCTTGATCAGATGTTGATCACTCAAATCAGTAGAAACGTTATCAATAACCTTCCGAGTGGTAGAACTGTCCCTGTAGTAGCAGTGGCCTTACCTGCAGTCAGAGTGAGAGGCAGCAGAACCCTGAAGACCACACCTACAGCCAGCTCAGCAGACATCCTAAAGGTCCCGATCCAGTCCCGGTTCTGGTTCCTGCTTCTGGGTGTCAGAGGTCCAAGGGACCGGCGGCGGAGCCTCGGGTTCGCCTGAGGGAGGCGACACACCCCGGTGCCATGCTCCGGAACGGAACGAGCTACAGATGCTGAAGGTCTCGCTGCCAGGTCAGCCAGCCAGCCTGTCTGTCTGCCTGTCTGTCTGCCTGCCTGTCTGTCGGTCCAGCAGCCGAAGTTACATTGTTCAGAAACAGAAAATCCAGCAAACTCAAAGTACGAAGCTTCTTCTTTTTCCTTTGTTTCTTCCTTTGTTTCTTTCTTGTTTCTTTCTTTCTTTCCTCTTTTCTTCTTCTTCTTCTCCTCACTTTTTTCTTAGTGAAAAACACCGACACGCACACCGACTTCACATAGGTCCAGAAGGAGCGCGTAAGCCCCGCCCACGCCATGACTGACAGCTCCCTCCGGCCAATCACAGGACAGCTCGGCGAGACAAGCGGTTCAAATGATGAAACTCAGTCCCCGCCTGGTTATAAAATTAAATAACAGAACAATAGCGTCTTTAACCAGAACTCGCCATCAAAAAGTCTGTCAACCCCCCCCCCCCCCCACGGATCAGTTTACACCAATCAACCTAAACGTTTAAATTATAAAAGTGGAACAAACGTCAGGAGCCCAGTGGACATCTCAGCCCAGATTTAGAGATTTTTACTTAAAATGTTCAATTCAACACTGCCCTGATCAAAGCCCGTCTGCATCGCGAATTCTGGAAGCGACCAGAGAATCGCAACACGGCGTTAACGCGATCCGAACCGAACTCCGGCCCAAACTCGGGTTTTTGTTTTTTTTGCAAGACTGTTGTTGACGAGCGTAACCGGTAGAGGGAGCCAAACACCGATAACTCCAGACCGTCTGTGTGACCGCGTGTCCGTCCGTCCGTCCGTCCGTCCGTCTGTGGCTACAAGGCCAACAAAGCCCATCAGCATCTTGTGATTGACAGCTGTGCTCGAGGACGGGGTATTAATCTCTGTGGGCGTGGCCTGGTGTGTCTAATCCATCCAGACAAAAGAGACAAGTTAAATTGAACCTTCACCATCAAAACGGACTCTACTCAACACCTACACAGGTGAACACATCAGGTTTTATTGGTTACGTGTCGAGTGTTGTGGTGTCTACGGACAGATGACCTGATATACCCCCCCCTCCCCCGCACACACACCCACACACACCCTTCTCCTTTTCGTCATCACTGATCACGTGACTCTGTCCTGTGTCGATGATTTTTGAAGTTACTGTAGATTCATGAATTTGGGAAAATGTTTCTCGAATATACTGCTTAGTCCAGACATGCACGCGCACGCGGGGAAACAGAAGTAGATCAATTGGAGGGATCCTCCAAAAATCGACCCGACTCTGATATCAACAGCTGCCGCTGACCCGTGCGTCATGACGTCACTGCCCCGACCTGCGCTGCGGCGTCCAGAGATGACGAAGTAAAAAACTGCATCCGTCAGCGAAGGAAGAGGACGAGCATCCTGCACGAGGACAGGTAAGCCCGACCGAATGTGTGACGGGGAGGACGCCAACAGAGCGGGATCGATCAGCGATAGAATCGATTATCAGAGCAGGAAAGAGAGCGTCGCTCGCCTAATCACCTGCAGGTGCGCGCGCGCGCGCGCGCGTTTGTTGCAGCGGGGCTTTCCTGCTGCAGGACGGTCATGTGACAGCTGTTCGGCCGGTTGTGATCAGGTAGATTTACAGAGAAACCAACGATTGTGCTGACGTCACAAAGTATTTTCTGCGGATTCCGTTTGACCCGCTGATCACTCGGAACCGCCGGGATCCACCGGACGCTTCTGGACCTCCCGTCGTTCCCAGGACATCACCGGGGACCACATGGAGTCCATCTTTGTTCACGCTGATCCAGAATCCATGTTTATCTGCTGCTCACTGTCGTAGATTGATGAATGAATCTCCTAATCTGAGATTAAGAGTCGCGATCACTGGTGCAACCAGAAGGTTCTGGGTCCAGATCCACAGGCTTTTGCATGCCCCCCCCCCCCCCCCCCCCATGTGGCCGTGGCTCGGCCCACAGGCCAGGAGACAGGTGACTCTCCCCTGACCTGCAGTCGTGCCCCTCCCCCACGACCCGCTGAGGACCAAGCAGAAGATGGCTGAATCTGATCCGAACTAAACTGGTGCGGCCCGTTTTGGTCCGAGATTATTCTTCATTTTTATCCATCGTTAGATTCCATTTGTGATTCTTTTGAAAACACATCATCATCACCATCACCATCATCATCATCACCATCACCATCATCGGACTGAAACCTAAACCAGATTAGGTCAGAATGTCCCTCCGCACTAATCTCTGTCTGCCCCACCCCATGTTGCCATGGGAACCATTCACCTGACAGCTGGATGGGTCACCGTGGGGATGGACGAGGACAGGGACGCTGTCCCGTGATCATTTTGAGAGGAAACGCTTCACAAAATGATCGTTAACCAAATGAACTCGCGTCTTTAGTGACGACGTGACCTTTGACGTGGGGGTTTTCTCCTTCCCGCAGGATTATCCCACCATCAGCTTCCCTCCTGCTGCACTGGTGAAGCACGATGGCAACGGAAACAGGTGAACCACAGATGTCCAGCCTGGAAGCTGCAGGACGTTCAACACCGAAACAGGTGAAATGAAAGGACAAAGTCGTACAGGAAGCCAGTGGGAGGGTCGAATCTTTACTTCCTGTCTCCAGAACAGGGACGCTGGGGTGTCCCAGACCTTCAACGAGGACTCAACGAGCCACCTGTCCTCCGGTGTACGGATCACCCGATCTCCAGCCAGGAACCCACTGAGCTTCAGGATGATGCAGACCAGAGTGACCCTCCTGGACGGCTCCCTGTTCACCTGCACTGTGGAGGTGAGACCAGCAGAATCAGGTGAGGTGAAGCCTGAGTACAGGCCAGACAGAGGTGGGACACGTGACGACAGGTGCGAGGGTCGCCGGTGAGACGCGTGGAGAAACACACCTGTGTCCTCAAGGACTGAAACCTCTGATGTTTCCGTAGAAACGAGCGCTTGGATTTCAACTGTTTGAAAAAGTCTGTGAACACATGAACCTCCTGGAAAAGACTATTTTGGACTGAGCTTCAGGGATGCTGACAACAACAAGGTGCCTGTCTGTCTGTCTGCCTGCCTGTCTGCCTGTCTGCCTGCCTGCCTGTCTGTCTGTCTGTCTGCCTGTCTGTCTGCCTGTCTGTCTGCCTGCCTGTCTGCCTGCCTGCCTGCCTGCCTGCCTGTCTGTCTGTCTGCCTGTCTGTCTCAACAGTGATTTTTCCTTTTGCAGAACTGGTTGGATCCAGGGAAGGAGATGAAGAAGCAGGTCCGAGGTGCGTAGCTCCGCCCACTCTGGTGTTGACCGCTCCCCTTTATTCCCGTTAATCTCACTTTATTCCTCCACCAGGCGTTCCCTGGAATTTTTCTTTCAATGTCAAGTTTTACCCCCCCGACCCGGCCCAGCTGTCGGAGGACATCACCAGGTGCTCCACTAACCTCCCCGCCCGTCAGTGTCGTCCTGTCATTGTTTAGAAGCGCGCCTGAGGCAGTGTCTTCCTGTCTGTCTTCAGGTACTTCCTGTGTCTCCAGCTGAGACAGGACATCGTTTCTGGCCGGCTTCCCTGCTCGTTTGCCACTCACACGGTTCTGGGGTCCTACACGGTCCAGTCGGAGCTTGGAGACTACGATCCCGGTACCGTCTCTGCAGCTTTCTGCCGCCTTTCTCCGGGTTTTCCCACCAGAACCTGGTGTCACCTGTCTGTTTTCCTCAGATGAATGTGGTCCAGATTACATCAGCCAGCTCAGTTTTGCTCCAAACCAGACCAAAGAGATGGAGGACAAAATCGTGGAGCTGCACAGAACCTACAGGTTGGCCAACGTTGGGTTTGACCGGCTCAGGCGGTGGCGAGCGCGACGCCTCACCGCTGCCTGTGACTGTTCGTTTAGGGGAACGACGCCTGCTGATGCAGAGATGCACTTCCTGGAGAATGTCAAAAAGCTGTCCATGTATGGAGTTGACCTTCACCATGCAAAGGTTAGCGTGATCTGACTGCGCAGCTTCCTGCAGCCCCCCCTGGTGGCGGCGGGGTGTAACTCCAGCTCTCCATCAGTCTGTCCTTTACATTCTCCACTTCCTTTTTAACAGGAATTAACCTACTTTTTAATGATGTCACATTTACAGTCGTTCATCCAGATTTTCACCCTCGTTTCATCACAACACGCCCCCCCCCCCCATCAACAATCGATCATCCCTGTGTATCTGTTTCCGCCTGTTCAGTGTGGCAGTAATGATTTTTCCATTCATTCTGACCCTCATTGATGGCCTCTTCCTGTCAGACAGAATTCCAGCCAAAACAGAGTTTTAAGGAATATTAATCTTTCTAATCCACTCTTCTCTTTTGAATTGAATGAAAGCTGATTGGAGAAGTAGAACCTTCACTTCTTCCAGGAGGAAGCAGGTTGTGACAGGACTAGAGTAGGATTGTAACGTGTGTGGGGACACCTGCTGGACAGAGGGAGAACAGCAGGTGTGAGCAGCATGCTACAAGCTAATCACCTGTTTACCTGCGCATGCCGCCGCCCACCTCACCTCAGAGTGACCGTCAGGTGTCCTGAAGAACAGTCCGACCTTCATCACTTGTTTCCTTAGAACCACCATCACAACAATGTCAACGTTTGGGTTTTTTTTAATGTTCAACGTTAAACTTGGCACAGAGGAGTAAAGTCTGTCTGTCTGTCTGTCCATCTGCCTGTCTGAATGGAGTAGATGGTAGGAAGCCGCTTTGATTGTTTGCCTTCAGCTAGGTCGGAGGTAAGACAGCTACCTGGGCGTAGGTGTGTTTCTGTGTTTGTGGTGAACATCTGGACCTCCATACCAACCTTTTCATGTTCGTGACTTTAGTTTTATCTGTTCTTTTGTCCCAGAACCATCAGTCCCAACCCCTGGATGTTCCCACAGTATCAGCAGTAGTAACCTAGACATCTGTCCATCCTTTGTTTCCATGCCAACTGAAACAAAAGAAGCTTTCTAGATAAAATACCCGTACAAGCATGGTTGGCCTGGCAGCACAGGCGCTAACATCACATCAGCTCAAAAAAGAACCAACAACCTGATGTTTTTGGAGTGGAGAGCTTGTTCAGGAAGCTGTCGCTTCACCATGTTGCTGGTTTTGTCAGGTTCTGGAGGACATCCCATCAGGCTTTTGTTATCCCACTCATAAAGACTGATGTGGAATTACGTCGACTTTTGCATGCTGGTCATGTTGGTCTGTAGAGACGGAGGCTGTTGGGTCGCGACCCGAACAGAGATCAGCCAGACAAACGTCCATCTTTGCATGAAATGAGTGAACGCTGTGTTGTGTGTAGGACTCGGAGGGTGTGGCCATTATGCTGGGAGTGTGCAGTAGTGGTCTGCTGGTCTACAGAGACCGGCTCAGGATCAACAGGTTCTCATGGCCAAAGATCCTCAAGATCTCCTACAAAAGGAACAACTTCTACATCAAGATCCGACCTGGAGAGGTGAGACACAGAGCTGTACCACAGAAGAAGAAAGCTCCGCCTCTGAATGATGGAACCACCTGACCTGCTCTCTCACTTTTGACCAGTTTGACCAGTTTGAGTCGACCATTGGATTCAAGCTGCTGAACCACAGAGCCGCGAAGCGCCTGTGGAAGGTGTGCGTGGAGCATCACTCCTTCTTCAGGTCAGTCTGAGTCCGGGGTCTTCACAGGTGTTGTGAGATGTGCCGGTGTCACGTGTTCCGTCCCTCCGTCCCCAGGCTCATGTCTCCGGAGGAAACCCCCAAGAAGACCTTGTCTCTTGGGTCCAAGTTTCGTTACAGCGGCCGGACTCAGATTCAGAGTCGCCGAGCGAGTGCTCAGATCTCCAGACCTCCGCCCAGTTTCCCACGATGCAGCAGCAGGAGGAGCCTGCTGAGCCGGAGCCTGGACGGAGGTACTGACCCTGCTGCTGCTCCAGCTTGGTGTACCGGGTCTGCCACTGGTTCTGCCCAGTATTGATGGACCTGCTGGTACCAGTAACACCAGCAGCTGAACAGTCCCAGTACACCTCCCCCTCATAGGTCTGGTGGCCTCTGTGGTCCTGTGGTGGTACCAGTACCTGCCCCACCAATTTGCCCCAGCTGGGGGTACTGGGAATATTCAGTGGTCCAATTGCAGTGAGGTATCGTTGCTGTGTGCAGAGTTCAGTCCGTGGTCGTGTTGGACCTGCTGGCTCCAGCGCGGACCAGGTCCATGCTGGTGGACAGCAGACGGACCCGGTCCAGCTCCCCCGGCTGGACCGGGCTGTACCGGGTGCTTTGTGGTGTTGTGCTCATGTTTTGCTGCTGGTTCTATTCCCGCTGGTATTATTGATGGTGATTCTGATTGGTCCTCAGCTTCGAGGGCCGCGTCCTCTTTGATCGGGTCCCCAGTCTTCACATCGTCCCCCAGAGCCAACGGTGGTTCAGGTAGAGTTCCCTCCGGCGCCGTTGCTGAACAGGGCTGCTGTGCTGCTCCTGCGTGACTGGCGGCTGTGCTGTGTTGCTCCTGTGGTCAGAGCTCCATCCTGGAACAGGTGGAACACCAACAGGAGCACAGAGCAATGAGTGCCTTCCTACCTGTCTCCTACCTGTTCTGATGAGGCTCCGCCTCCTTTCAGGAAGGAGGTCTGACTCTTTAGAAGGCTTTATTAACGTTAACAGATGTGTAATAACTGCTGAAGGCCCTGAATGCAGACTGGCTGAGTGACCTTTGAGTGACCTTTGCATGACCCCTGAGTTCACCGGCGCTGTGATGCTTCTGCACAACCCAGAAATGATTTGATTGGTTCCTACAGCGCGTGTGTGTGTCTGTGTGTGTGTGTGTGTGTGTGTGTGTGTGTGCGCGCACCTGCGTGCTTACAGATATGGGGGCGGGGCTGTATGGAGCGTTCAAGTTTACCACCAGTGATGTCATCACCACGGTAACACCTGAGAAGATGATGGAGGAGAAGAGGGCGGAGCAAGGTACACCAATGAGTGGAGGGCAAAGGTAACGGGCACACCTGTTGACTCCTCCTCTCCGCACCTGTAGAGGAAGAGGTGTTGCTTTTGGAGATGGTGCAGACGAAACCAGTGGAAGACAAAGAGGACGAGGAGCAGGTGGAGGTGGAGGTGGAGGTGGAGGACACCAAGGACCTGACCGTCTCCCAGCAGAGTCTCCAAAGACACGACACCAAGGTGGAGTGGCTCACCTGTCCTTCACCTGTCGCGCGCGTCCCCCATCATTTGACCCTCCGCATGTGTCTGTGCTGTCTCACCCGTGTCACTTCCTGTCCACCTGTCCCCCGACAGACCGAGCTGACGGACACAGTGGTGGACGGAGACATGACGGCGACAGAGGTGCAGAAAAAGACCAGGTGACCCATTATACTGTCTCAGCGAGCTCCTTTTGACGTGTCTCTCTCCCCGCCAGTCTGATCAGGACGAAGACCTGAAGACTCAGGTACGTCTGCGTGCACCTGTGTGGCGTCTGTGCCCGTCTCGTCTCTGACGCCGCTCTCCGGATGTTCAGGACACCGTTGGGAGTCCAGAGGAGGAGCAGCAGCCTCAGAGCTCCATCAGCGTGCTCAGACGCTCTTTCTTTGAGGGCGGGGCCAAGCAGGGGGGGGCGGAGACGGAGTGGGAGAAACGCCTGGCGTCCTCACCTCTGCGACATCTGGACTCCCCCATGATCGAACCGCTGGACCCAGAGGAGGTGAGGTCACACCTGAGTCCCACAAATGGGGAACTCGCCACAGGTACTAGCCTGTCCTCTTCCTGTTGTCATTGATGGGACGTCTGTCTGTCTGCCTGTCTGTCTGCCTGCCTGTCTGTCTCTCTGTCTGTCAGGCTGTCCCCCTGAAATGCAGCCCATCGGTGGTAGGTTGAACACTGTCTCTCTCCTCGGTCCTACCGGCGCCCCCTACTGGGGTCCTACCTGTGTCGTGGTTAAACAGACATGTGTGTGTTTGATGTTGCACACCTGTGCGCTGCAGGAGGGCGGAGCCATAACAGAGCAAGCTCCCCCTCGCCCAGTCAGAGAGAAGAGCTACACTGAGGGGCAGAGCTACGACACTGCCTCTGGCAGGGTCGTCACCATGACGAGCAGTGACACCTGCTTTACCGTTACCATGGAAACGGACTGGGTGGGCCGGCAGGTCAGAGGTGTGCCACGTCCCACGGCTGATGATCTCGTGGCGGGTGGAGGACTGATGCCAATCACAGAGGTGAAGACGCCGACCTCGCCCGTGGAGCTGCGCCCGGGGATGTGCGACGCTGTCCGTGATGTCACCGGTGGGGGGGGGGCTCCACTCCTGTTGCCCAGCGCCCTCCCTGACCAGCTAAAGCCCACCCACGCTCCCGCTCACCTGCCCCCGTCCATGACCAGCGTGGTATGCTGAGTGTTTAGATGGTTGGCATGGAATCAAGCATGAGGGGGGGGGGCTGGATATGGCCTCACCTGAGCCGCTTCATACTGGCCCCTTCATATAGGTGCAGGGCACTTGTCACCTCACGGTCCTCACGTGACTCTACTATCACGTGACCCTTGTCACTTGTTCTGCTGTCTGCCTGTTGCGTGTAGTTCCTCAGTGGCCCGGCAGGGGGCAGTGTGAGGCGCCTGCTGCTTGGGTTCTCACTGGCACGTGGATCCATAAAGGGAACTGGTTCCCGTGTCAGTGCGGGTGCTCAGTCGCACACGACGCAGATAATGATGCCGCGCACGCTGCTGTGCTGCTGCGTAGCCAGATTAATGCTGAGATTTCCTAAACTACCGCTCCAGTGGGCTTATTGGACAGTTTCTGTGGTCGTAGCTGGTTAAATTATAAATAAATTATAATGTCAAATATCATATAATAATTTTACAAGAACTAATATCGCACAGGTGTTACTCTGGAAGCTCTGAGGTGAAAATCAGGTGTGATAGTTCACATTGTTCTGATTGAGATCCGCTCGTCTTTAATGAGAATAAATATTCTTGTTGCGTCTTTAAGTAACTTTCTAACTTCAACTGGGACAAATTGATTTTCATTCGTCTGAGAGATGTAAATGTTAATAATTGAGATTCTAATTGCACTAAATGAACACGCAGGTGACTAATTAGCAGGTGTTCCACATGAATGATCTCTTCATGGATCCGTGTTTGTTGCTCCAGTAGAACTGAGGCGGAGCAGCAACGTCACATGTGCTTCCGGCTGCTTCCTGATTGGCTGGCTGCTCTCTCCCTGCTCCTCCTTTCCTCTAATCCATTTTAGTTACAAGCAGGATTTTAGTGCAAAATAGACACAAAAGATGGAAAAAGAAATGTAAATGTAAAGCATAACAACTAAATGGTCCATCCGTGCACACCTGTGTAACGTGCACCAACGGGGGTCAGCTGACGTGAGCGGTCGGGGGGGTGAAGACCTGCAGGAGCTGTGAGGAACGATGAGGAACGATGGTTTCAAAAGCAAACCACCGTGGAGCCACAAACCCGTCCAGGGCGCTACAGCCCCCCCCAACTTGTTTTAGGAAGATCTCCTTCCAGTTTTACCTCAGATCTCTGTCATCTGTCCTCGTTTTTCTCGTTACCATGGAGATGCAACCAGGGATGGATCAAAGGAACCTTTGTGTTCGTACATCGGAAAGACCAAAAACGCCCTTGTCAATGATCTACTTCATGGTGCAACTCACCAACTCACCTGACAGCATCTAACACCAGTCACAGCTAACACGCTAACACCCCCCCCTCCTCCCCCACCCATCCCCCTGCATGGCTCATTGAGTGTTTAGAAAAACAGAAATTGGCTTGTTTGTGTGTCTGTCTAACGTGTGTGTGTGTGTGTGTGTGTGTGCGTGTGTGTGTGGTGTGAGCGTGTGTGCGTGTGTGTGTGTGTGTGTGTGTGTGTGTGTGTGTGTGTGTGTGTGTCCTAAGCCATCGTTCACTGAAATGTCTCCTGAGCTCGCTGCCCTGCTGAGGTCAGCCAACGAACAAAAAACCTTCAGGGAACTCAACCTGATGAAGGTACCCGTCTGCCCCCCCGCTCCCCCCATGTCCCCCCCCGCTCCCCCCATGTCCCCCCCCCCTCCCCCATGTCCCCCCCCTCCGTCCCCCCTGTCCACCCCCCCCCCCCCCCCGTGTCCCCCCCCTTCCCTCCTCCGAGTGTCTCTCTGAATCACAGTTGTTTACTTCCTGTTTCAGACATCGGAGAAGATGGAAACAGTCCTCCTGATGTCGGAGTCATGTGACCAGGATCAGCAACTGGGACCTGAGCCTCAGGTAGCAGTGGCATCTGTTGTAGGCCCGCCCCCCCAAAACCCCCCGCCCCCACCACCAGGGGTGGTTGATGATGTCATAGAGGACTGGGGGAGGAATAACAGCGTGGAGGTCGGTGATGAAGAGGTCAGCTATGGCAAACAGGACAGCAGCGACGAGTCTAGTGACGCTAGCGAAGATGCTATCAGTGTGTTAGCGCAGGCAGCCGTAGCTGAAGTGATAGAGGTAGCGGTGAGCCAGGCTCAGCATTCAGCCAGCGATGCTAACCAGGATAGCAGCGATGCTAACCAGGATAGCAGCGATGCTAACCAGGATAGCAGCGATGCTATCCTGGTTAGCATCGCTGCTGAGCATGAAGTCAGCGGTAGCATGGAGGACTACAGCCCCAGACCCCTCTCTGCTCTGGGCTCGGAGCCGGAGGGCGAAGAAGACTTTCCTGACTCTGACGAGTCGGAGGACGAGGGGGGGTGGGCGACTGGACAGCCAGCCTCCCCCCCACCTCTGCCCCGCCCCCCACCCAGTGGCTCAGCCAGTCAGGTGCAGGCGTCCGTCTACAGGGAGGAAGATGATGATGACCAAGAGGTAACATGTCAAACACATGTGCCCGATCTGAACCTGCCCCAGTGGTCCCTGCCCCGGTGGTCCTGCCCCGGTGGTCCTGCCCCGGTGGTCCTGCCCCAGTGGTCCCTGCCCCGGTGGTCCCTCTCCCAGTGGTCCCTGCCCCGGTGGTCCCTGCCCCAGTGGTCCCTCTCCCAGTGGTCCCTGCCCCGGTGGTCATTGCCCCGGTGGTCCTGCCCCGGTGGTCCTGCCCCGGTGGTCCTGCCCCGGTGGTCCCTGCCCCGGTGGTCCCTGCCCCAGTGGTCCCTCTCCCAGTGGTCCCTCTCCCAGTGGTCCCTGCCCCGGTGGTCATTGCCCCGGTGGTCCCTGCCCCGGTGGTCATTGCCCCGGTGGTCCCTGCCCCGGTGGTCCTGCCCCGGTGGTCCCTGCCCCGGTGGTCCTGCCCCAGTGGTCCCTGCCCCAGTGGTCCCTGCCCCGGTGGTCCCTGCCCCGGTGGTCCCTGCCCCAGTACCCGATCTGAACCTGCCCCAGTGGTCCCTCTCCCAGTGGTCCCTCTCCCAGTGGTCCCTGCCCCGGTGGTCATTGCCCCGGTGGTCCCTGCCCCGGTGGTCCTGCCCCGGTGGTCCTGCCCCAGTGGTCCCTGCCCCAGTGGTCCCTGCCCCGGTGGTCCCTGCCCCGGTGGTCCCTGCCCCAGTGGTCCCTGCCCCAGTGGTCCCTGCCCCGGTGGTCCCTGCCCCAGTACCCGATCTGAACCTGCCCCGGTGGTCCCTGCCCCGGTGGTCCCTGCCCCAGTACCCGATCTGAACCTGCCCCAGTGGTCCCTGCCCCAGTGGTCCTGCCCCAGTGGTCCCTGCCCCGGTGGTCCCTGCCCCAGTACCCGATCTGAACCTGCCCCAGTGGTCCCTGCCCCAGTGGTCCTGCCCCAGTGGTCCCTGCCCCGGTGGTCCCTGCCCCGGTGCCAACTGACCCAATACCCCGTCCCCCCCCACAAGGTTGCTCCCAGGCAGAACTCGTCCCTGAAGTTTCCCTTTTCTGGAACTTTTAGAGATTAAAGTTAAAGTTCCTCTGAGTTGACTCTCACCTTTTCACTGACAGGAAGTTCCCGTGATGAGGAGGACGTTGACGTACGAAGCTCCAGGGGTGAGTGCGGCTGATCCCGCATGGGTCCGTGACCTTGATGTGACCTTGGGTTGAGAGCACAAACCAATGACGTGGGTTCCTTTCAGGGTGACTCGAGCCCCCCGACGGGTCTCCTGCTGAGCTCGCAGACCTTCACTGCTGAGACCTCCAACACCACCACCACCACGCACATCACAAAGGTAACTGCCCCCCCCAGGAATGACGTCTGACCCTCCTGGACCTCCTCCTGCTCTCATTCTGAGGGGAACCTCCTCCTGGAGAGCTCAGGATAAACCTCATTTATTTATGACTGAAGATGAAAAGCTAAAATAAAAACCGCCTCCCCTTCAGATGTTAAAAGGCGCCATGTCGGAAACCAGGATTGAGAAGAGAATCGTGATATCTGGAGACACCGACATCGACCACGACCAGGTAACCACCTCTTTTTCCCGATGTCATGGACTTAAGCTGAGCCAGGCGGCTGGACCAGGACCACGACCGGTCCTGGTCCAGGTTCTGACCCTGTGTCTCCGTTCAAGGCTCTGGTCACGGCGCTCAGTGAGGCTCGGCGGCAGCACCCCGAGCTGTCGGTCACGCGTGTTGTCATCCATAAAGAAACAGAGGTGTCCCCCGATCATGTGACCTCACAGGTAACCGGAGTGGTCACGGGGTCGTCCGGCTGCTGCATGGCTGCCTTGTGAACGCCTCTGCATGTTCCATCAATCAGACGTGTTCTTTCCTTCCTCCTCGGGGCCGTGTGGTCACCGAAGGCTAATCTGGCTAAGGCTAATCTGGCTAAGGCTAATCTGGCTAAAGATAATCTGTCAATTTGATTTTTTTATATGAAAAGACAGGAAGTCCTTTGAAATGGTTCTGTTGGCCATAAATGCTGCTTAACTTGAGCTGTCCATGCAAAGTTCCGACTGCTCGTGCAGCATCGCACCGCTCCTACTCGCCCTCATTCCAGATGCGTTGATGAGTCAGCAGTTTTTCTTTCAACATCTGTAACGTCAGCCACAGATGTGGTGGCCAAAAATGAAACGGTTGACCACCAGGTGTCACGCCATCGCCATCTTCCTCTTTAGTTTGGTATGAAACTGAGATAAAACCTCTGAAATAAAGCTAGCTTCATTAGCTTTGAAGCAAATTTTAGGTCATGCTAACACCATCTGATGTTGCACAGCAGCTGAGAGCTAAGAAGCTATGCTAACTAACCCTCAACTTGGAATTAGTTAACAGATTTTCAGCCATTTGTTTCTGCTGTTTCTCTTTCAGGATTGACGAGAGTGGACTCTGGAATTATGGGAGCTGTAGTCCAACATGCATCCGCCTCCGTACCCACCAGCACCAGACCAGAGGACACGTAACCCCACCATTACCCCCCCCCCCCCCCCCCCCCCCCCCCCCCCCCCCCCCCCCCCCCCCCCCCCAGGCCACCACAGAACAGGTGTCATCAGGACTCAGATCTAAAGCTGGACTGCATCATTTGCTTCCTGCACCTGGCTCCGCCCACAGGTGACAGGTGTTTTCTGCCAAATATTGTACGAAACGAAGAGCAGCTTTATGAAACGTGCAGCAAAGTAACCTGTGTGACCGGGTGAGGTCACCTGATTCCCGTCTCCACTGCAATGTAAATAGTAGCATGAAAGTTAGCACTGCTCACTGGTATTACAATGTAATTACAACGTTAAAAAAAAACACCTGACATCAGAATGTAGTTTAGCTGATCGTTTATGTTTTAGAGTTATTAAAGTAAGATAGAGCCTGCAAATGGGAGTCACCTGTATGACCTTCTCAAACCGGACCTCACACACCTGCCCAGGTGTTATTACACGCTCAGCCCTCCCCCAGGTGTTATTACACGCTCGGCCCTCCCCCAGGTGTTATTACAGACTCGGCCCTCCCCCAGGTGTTATTACACGCTCGGCCCTCCTCCAGGTGTTATTACACGCTCGGCCCTCCCCCAGGTGTTATTACAGCCTCGGCCCTCCCCCAGGTGTTATTACAGACTCGGCCCTCCCCCAGGTGTTATTACACGCTCGGCCCTCCCCCAGGTGTTATTACAGCCTCGGCCCTCCCCCAGGTGTTATTACACGCTCGGCCCTCCCCCAGGTGTTATTACAGACTCGGCCCTCCCCCAGGTGTTATTACACGCTCGGCCCTCCTCCAGGTGTTATTACACGCTCGGCCCTCCCCCAGGTGTTATTACAGACTCGGCCCTCCCCCAGGTGTTATTACAGACTCGGCCCTCCCCCAGGTGTTATTACAGACTCGGCCCTCCCCCAGGTGTTATTACAGACTCGGCCCTCCCCCAGGTGTTATTACACGCTCGGCCCTCCCCCAGGTGTTATTACACGCTCGGCCCTCCCCCAGGTGTTATTACACATAGATTGACCACTCTCCTCATTGTTAATTTTTTTCTTCTTTCTAAAATAAAAATTCAGATAAAGTTGAACGATGTTTTTTTAATGACCGTTAACGATGAGAACCTGAAAGAATGAATGTCTAAACAGGCGTCATTTGCTTTAATGTGTTTAATGATAAATGTCAAAAAAATGGACAGTTTGCTAAAACAGGTGTTAAACGTCCAACCAGGGTTAGAGTTGTGACCTGCGACACAGGTGACACTAGCCTACAGGGCAGGAGTCAGGAGTGACACCTGAGAGGACGTGGGCGGAGCTTAGGTCCAGCGTATCGCTCAGGTGCGGTTTAATGAGCTGTATCTTCTTCAGACAACCTCTGAACCGGGTGGTGATTGACAGGCAGTTCTGCTTTACCCCGACTGTGAGGGTGAGACAGGTAAAGAGAGACAGGTGGAGAGAGACAGGTGGAGAGACAGGTAAAGAGAGACAGGTGGCGAGAGACAGGTGGTGAGACAGGTAAAGAGAGACAGGTAACTGTCGGCAGACAAGGAAGACGAACGCTCACCAGGGTAGCCTCCCAGGTAAACTGGGTTTTTCGTCTCAGCCGAGGTGGATTGTGGGTAAGGGTTGGGGGTGATGTAGCTCCGCCCATCCACCTGTAAATTCAGGCTGTGTTTGGTTTTCCTGGCCAGGACGCGGTGCCATCGGCCGTCACACAGCATCGGACCGACGGAGCGCACCGTCACTCTCCCGGCGCCATTGTTCACGTTAAACACCACCTGGAGAAAAGCGCTCGTTTAGTGCACACACACACACACACACACACACACACACACAGCTGCTCACCTGTCCTTTGATCATCTCGAGTCCGATGGCATCAATTTTGGCACTGCTAATTCCTAAAAACACTCCTTCTGATTGGCTGGTCCGGAACTCCAGAGATACAGAAACATCGGATCCGACTTTATAGCCATCGCGCACTGAAACACACACACACACACACACACACGGCTCAGATGTGACCCGACCACAGCGGGATCCATTTGACCCGGCGTGTCGGACTCACTGAAGAGGGCGTGTCCGCTGCCGTCGAAGTAGCTTCCTGCCTGGTCATCGGTGAAACAGGAAGTGACGTTGTGGCGCGAGGCCGGTTTGGTCAGATCCAACACGGCGCCGTTCAGGTGGACGGACCGAACGCAGCCCTGGAAGCTGCTGCTGACCTGCGAAGCAGAGGAGGGAGCGGTGAGGCCGGGACGGGACGGACCCGTTGGACCCGTTGGTACCGAGTCGGGGACGCCTACGTTAATCCTCCTGGTGGCGTGTGCGTGCGGCAGCCCCCCCAGGTACAGGCGCCTGTCCACGTCCAGCTGGTTCCCCCTGATGGACGCCGAGCCGGGCTTTGAACCGTCGACCGCCAGGACGAGCGAGCGGCGGCTGACCTCGGCGCTCACCTGCAACAGCCCAGGTACAGAGGTGAAGACGCACAGGTGACCCGGTGGTGTGACCTCACACAGGTGACCCGGTGGTGTGACCTCACACAGGTGACCTCACACAGGTGACCCGGTGGTGTGACCTCACACAGGTGACCCGGTGGTGTGACCTCACACAGGTGACCTCACACAGGTGACCCGGTGGTGTGTGACCTCACACAGGTGACCTCACACAGGTGACCTCACACAGGTGACCCAGTGGTGTGACCTCACACAGGTGACCTCACACAGGTGACCCGGTGGTGTGTGACCTCACACAGGTGACCTCACACAGGTGACCTCACACAGGTGACCCGGTGGTGTGTGACCTCACACAGGTGACCCGGTGGTGTGACCTCACACAGGTGACTTACAGTGTGCCAGAGTCCGTCAGTGATGGACACAGGTGAGGTGACGGAGGTGGGACCCTTCCCCAGGTCGGCTGACAACGTCACCTTCCCCCCCGCTAGTTTGACGACGGCGAAGTCCATCTGTTTGGCGTCGGAGAGGAGGAGGAGCAGGCCGTCCGGAGATCGGGTCCGAGCCGATATCTTCAGAGACACACTGAGGAGACGGGGCGGAGTTGAAGGGATCTGGGTGGGTTCAGTGGATCCAGGCGGACCGGCGCCACCGAGCCCAGAACCAAACGGACACTCACCTTTTCCTGAGGGCGCCGGGGTTGATCAGGAACGTCATGTGACTGTGTTTGGACAAACCGAACTGAGCTGCGGAGGGCAGGAAGGAGGAGTCCACCTGTGCTGCACACTGCACCACACGGATCAATTAGGATCAAAGCCTGATCAACTACTGATCAAAGCCTGATCAATAACGATCAATTACCAGCAAACACATCAGAGACTCATTAATGAAAGACATCAATCACCGTTAGAGCGCCTGGGGGCAGGACACCCAGCGGGGTGGGCGGTACCACAGGGAGGCGGACCGGGTCCATGGTTGGTTCTGTGTCCGGGTCATCAGGAAGCACCGCCCCCCTGGCCGCCTCTTCCAGCAGGCAGCTGTCCAGGGTCACCCCCTCATACCTCAACGCTCCTGAGAGGTCAACGAGCCTGAGCAGAGAGGGAGGGAGTGAGTGAGGGAGTGGGGGAGGGAGTGGGGAGGGAGTGAGTGAGTGAGCGAGCGAGCGAGCGAGTAAGTGAGTGAGTGAGTGAGTGGGTGAGTGAGCGAGTGAGTGAGCGAGTGAGTGAGTGGGCGAGTGGACGAGTGAGTGAGTGAACGAGTGAGTGAACGAGTGAGTGTGCGAGTGAGTGAGTGGGCGAGTGGACGAGTGAGTGAGTGAACGAGTGAGTGAGTGAGTGTGCGAGTGAGTGAGTGGGCGAGTGGACAAGTGAGTGAGTGAGTGAACGAGTGAGTGAGTGAGTGAGTGAACGAGTGAGTGAGTGAGTGAGTGAGCGAGTGGACGAGTGAGTGAGAGTCATCCACTCACACATCAGAGTGGGGGGGTGGTTGTGATGGTTAGAGCTGGGAGCTGCAGAATTATGTCTATGAAAGTCCTCACAACAAGAGAACTACTTGTGTGTGTGTGTGTGAGTGTGAGTGTGTGTGTGTGTGTGGACACTCACGCTCCTCCTCCTAACACCAGGTGTTGGATGCAGCCTCTGAAGGATAAAGAAATCTGCCGCAGCCTGGAGGGCAGCTGGAGCCCCGCCCCTACAGGTACTCCACCAATAAAAAATGAGGCTGGAGACAAATTAGAAAATCTGCCCGGCAACAGAGGGATGGACTTCAGGTGTGTCTCATCCACCTGTATGGACAGGGTCCTGTGAGACAGACAGGTGACATATTGAGCAATACTGGTCAATCACATGCGTGAGGGACAGGTCTGTTTCCATGGTAACACGTACTTCTTGTTGACGGTAACGATGACAGAGTGTTTCAGACCATCGCTAAAAAATCCTCCCTTAGGTTTCACCACTGTCACGGTTTGTGTGGCTCCTCCCACTTCACCAATGTCGGCCTCCACCGCACCTGAGGCCAGGTGGATGGACAGGAAGCGCTGGACATCCCAGAGGGGGGGGAAGAGGCACGAAGCAGGTTAACCAGCAATTCAGGGATCGGTAAGTGGTCTAATGACATAGATCAAATCCCAATGCACGACTTTCCGCCCTACCCGCCTCTGAACGTGGTCGTCGGTGACGGCAGCGAGCAGAATTCCTGACCGGTTGTTGGTGGAGAAGGAAAAGAGAAGCTCCACCTCTGGTCCAAGAGCTCGAGGAGCCATTTGAACGAAGCCGCCGGTCAACAGCGACACGCTCCTGAGGGCCTGGAGGGGTTATGATGGGATACGGTGAAGTCACAGCTGGAATGGTAACCAGGGAAACGCTGGCAGGAAGAACAAATGTCCGTACTACCTCAAGAACGCAGCCCTTCCTGACGCCAAAAGCGTCTCTCAGCAGGTCAAAGTTGGACCGGGCGATCTCCACATTTTTTATACAGCCCACGTAAGCCCTGGACACCACCTGTCGCCTAACGAGCAGACAGACGAGTGTAGGAAGAGGCAGACAGGTGGAACACGCCCTCGCTCTCAAGCACAAGCACCAACCTGATGGGTCTGGAGGCAGGAAGTCCTCCGATGTAGATGGGGTCAAAGTCGGAGCGGTTAAGGTCGGACGCCAGCCCGGGAGACTCCGCCTCCAACACCTCCTTTTCCGACGACTGGTCAGCAGCCATGATGGAAAGGTAACCTGTCCCGGAAACGTTGGAACATGCACGTTACCGCGACAACAGCCACGGTAGTTTGGTTCAGCCCCGCCCCCAAACTGCCGCCGGACCTCTACAGCCGTACTGGTACCTTTACGTTTGTTCCTCTGCAGCGTGATCTTGTACCAGACGCCAGTGTTGTACTTCCTGCTGGAGGTCAGGACGAGTGCACCTGAGCCGAGGTCAAAGGTCAGGCGAACCTGCCCCTCTACTAGCTCGATGGACAGAAAGTCCCTCTGAGAGGACAGGAAGAGACAGATGAGTGAGTCTGATGGTCAAAATTGACTGAGGTCTGGAACCTTGTCATCACGTGTGTGCGTGTGTGTGTGTGTGTGTGTGTGTGTGCGTGCGTGTGTGCGTGCGTGTGTGCGTGTGTGTGTGTGTGTGTCGTACCGTGTTGTTGGAGGCCAGGTACAACAGTAACCCCCCTGGTGACAGTGTTTTGAACAGCAAGACGATGGAGGTGGAGGTCGCCCGTAGAGGCTTCTGGACCAAAGAGAATCCGGATCCGTCGAAATGGAAGGAGGTCTCCTCCGTTTGTGGACTGAGGGAACCAGAGGAGGAGGGAGTGACTGGTGATGGTGTTCTAACGGGACCGAGGAGGCACGAGGGTGCCTGGGAACGCCCCCCCCCACCACCTACCTGCTGAAGCAGCCTCCACACTCTCCCTCCCTTCTGTGGTAGTTCCAGAGGCCGATGTTCCGCTCGTTCAAGGCCGCTTCGCCCAGACATCCCTGGAATGTGGTGGAGCGCAGGGCTGCCGGCCTCTGACACCACAGACGGACTCATTAGCTGCACACAGACAGGTCCAGGTGTCTCCATTCGCAAGTGTTACCTGTCCGTGAGCTCCCAGTCCACCAATGTAGAGCCAAGAGTTTCTGTCCGTGTCTAAAATCCTGGCGGGACCCGGGGAGGTGGCCGTTACTGCAGGGAGGGGCTCCGAGTCCGACTCCAGCTGATGAACCCACAGAGACGCATGAGCCCCAAACCTGGAACCCAACAACAGGGAGCCCAGAAACATCATTAGCGGTCACCAGGGGAACGTCCTGCTGGGCGAGGGGGCCTATTTACCGCGTGGCGTTGATTCTGGTCCATCTGTTGTTGGTGATGTCCAGTCCGGGAAACTCCAGTCTGGTGCTACCTGAACCCAGATCCCACAGCAGAGACACCTTCCCACGATACATCTCCAGAGCCAGGAAGTCCACCTGAACCCAAGCCATGAAGACAGCAGGTACATGAGCACTGGAGGCAGGAACCGGTCCGATACGGAGCGCGGTGTGTTGCCCTCTGGAGCCGTGCAGGGACCTACCGTGGTGTTGCTGCCCTGGAAGAACAGCAGGTTGTTTGGACTGGACGTCCTCAAGACAAGACTCAGCGTGTTGAAGTTCCTGGACTCGGACTGTGGCCTGTAGGAGCGCACGCAGCTTCTGTCTGCCTGCACCGCCACCTTAATCTGGCACCAAGGAGAAGGCAACATCACCAGCGGGTGAGATTCACTCATTCATACGGGTGGTGTGACTGGGATGGAGGGTGTGACTGGGATGGAGGGTGTGACTGGGATGGAGGGTGGGATGGAGGGTGTGAGTGGGATGGAGGGTGGGATGGAGGGTGTGAGTGGGATGGAGGGTGGGATGGAGGGTGGGATGAAGGGTGGGATGGAGGGTGGGATGGAGGGTGGGATGAAGGGTGGGATGGAGGGTGTGAGTGGGATGGAGGGTGTCCCTGGGATGGAGGGTGTGAGTGGGATGGAGGGTGTGAGTGGGATGGAGGGTGTCCCTGGGATGGAGGGGTGTGAGTGGGATGGAGGGTGTCCCTGGGATGGAGGGTGTGAGTGGGATGGAGGGTGTGAGTGGGATGGAGGGTGTGAGTGGGATGGAGGGTGTCCCTGGGATGGAGGGTGTGAGTGGGATGGAGGGTGTGAGTGGGATGGAGGGTGTGAGTGGGATGGAGGGTGTGAGTGGGATGGAGGGTGTGTTTACCGAGGCGGCCTGTCTTCGGGCCTGATTGATCAGCTCTCTGATGTCAGACAGGTTCCTGTTTATCGTTTCTCCCAGCATGCTCAGGGGCTTGATCTGGTCGATAAGGCGCTCTGTGCGACGCTCCACCTCGCCCAGTTTCTGACGCGCCTGATCGACTGAACACACAGGAAGTGTTACGGCCACGTGATGGGTGGGTGACCCGGTTTAAATGGGTGGGTGACCCGGTTTAAATGGGTTGGTGACCCGGTTTAAATGGGTGGGTGACCCGGTTTAAATGGGTGGGTGACCCGGTTTAAACGGGTGGGTGACCCGGTTTAAATGGGTGGGTGACCCGGTTTAAACGGGTGGGTGACCCGGTTTAAATGGGTGGGTGACCTGGTTTAAACTGCTGACTAACCTGTGGAGTGTGTGAGGGCTGTGAGCTGCTGGGTCTCTGTGACGGTGTTGCTGGTGTTTTCCACTGCAGAGGAAGAATCCTGGAGCTGCTGTCTGAGTTTCTGTAGCCTCAGTAGCGCCCCCTGTAGCCTGGAGTCTGCTTCTGCAGCCTGCAGCTGAACTTGTTGCAGCTC
Organism: Takifugu rubripes; assembly: GCF_901000725.2. Lineage (NCBI taxonomy): Eukaryota > Metazoa > Chordata > Actinopteri > Tetraodontiformes > Tetraodontidae > Takifugu > Takifugu rubripes. The sequence goes on along the minus strand of NC_042294.1, from coordinate 11,709,217 downwards.
GGTCAGTGAACCTAATGACATTAATTAATTAACGACTTAATGAACGACCAGTGCTTCGGCCTGTTGTGCAGCCCAAAAAGATGTTTCACCATTTGAGAGGCTCTGCAGCTCTGTGATCGAATGATGAAATAGGAGACCGAACTTCTGGAAGCTTTCTTTAAATAATCCTAGTCTGCTGGTTACCATGGAGACGTTCATCTGCAAGTCTGAAAGCAAAAAACCAGAATGTCCATGAATGTCCGATGGTGATGACCAGCAGAGGGCACTACTTTCCCAGGGTTTAGAAGCGGGTGCATATTCAAAAGCGATGAAACCGACCTGCGGATGAAGCGCCGATCTGTCGACAGGTTTCCAAAACAGCGGCGCTGATGTTCAGGCGAGTCCTGCTCTCCTCTGGCAGGGGCGGTTCTGATTGGACCGTCTGGACCAAACCAATTCCGACAGTAACTGACGATGTCCCAGCGGGACTCAATCAAACCCAAAGCTCTAACACACTCACCGCGTTGAACAGCAGCCGGGCGGACCGGTCGGCCATGAGGGCCTCCTGCCGCAGCGCCTCCACCTGCTCCGGGACGCCGCTGTTCCCCCCCTGAAGCAGCTGGCTGCCATTTTGAGACGCATTATACACAGACAGCAGCGAGCTGAGGGACGAAAGAGAGATATGACCACCAAACACTCTCACACACACTCACACACACACACACACACACCTGTGCAGGGAGTGGGCGTCGTTGTCCAGCTGCTGGGCGTGTTTCTCTGAAAGGTAGACCTTCTCCAGGGAATCCGTCATCTTCAGACCACCAACCAAACCATCCACCCGTTTCCTCAGCAGGGGGCTCCACTGATCCAGGTAACTGCCAAACACCTCCACCTGCTGCACACACAGGTGTCATCATGAAGCGTGCGATGACAGGTGCGGGTGTGGTGTGACGGTCTTACCGAGGTGGTGTTGGTTAGGTCCTCCATGATGCTGAAGCTGTCGCCCAGCACGAGCTGAGTGTCCTGCATCAGTCCCGCCACCAGGAGGCGCTCCTGGCTGATGTCCTGCTGGACAGACTGACAGACGGCATCGTGACGATCATCAGTCCAAACCGAAACAGTGGTGCTTGGATCCAGACTCCTCTAGATCCTCTTTCCTGTGTGAGTGTGTGTTACCTGGTGCTGCTGCGTCAGGTTGTGCAGGACCTCCAGAAGCACGTGTGTCTGCATGTTTTGTTGTGTGGCGCCGCTCAGTTGTGCCTGTAGGTGGCGCAGTGTTCCGCTGTTACTGCTGAGGGAGGTCGAAAGGTGGCGGAGGCCGTCGTCCACTGCGGCCCTGCGGGAGAGCAGGTCCGACTGCAGGGAGAGGACAGATGTGGCGCGTCTGCAGGAGCAGAGTTTATTAGAGCTTCGTCAAAATTAAAAAGTGATTTGGAAGAAACCCGGGAACCTCACAGGAGCTCCTGATTGGCCAGGCTGCTGGCAGCGGTGAGGTTGGTCACTCTCATGCTTCTCAACATCAACTCAAGTTCTTGCAGCAGATGTGTTCTGTTGGCTGTCGTCAGCTCTTCTTCTGCAGTCGCATTCAGGCGTTCGGCCTCCTGCTGAAGAGCTGGACACAAGGTTCATTGGTGTCTTTTTAAACATATATATTATGTGTCTTTTATTTTTGTACCCTGCACTTTGTCTTGAAGGATGTTGATGTTCTGGATTTGCTGTGAGCCCTGATGGATGGTGTCCTGAGCAGATGTGTCCAGTCTCTGAAGGTCACCAGACATATTTACCACCTAGTTTAGGGAAAACACAGAGTGAAGGTTCTGCGTCAGGCTTCAGAACCAAGGTTGCGTTTTCTAAACGTTGTTTTACCAGCTGCAGCAAGACGCCGAGGTCGAGGCTCATGAGGCCGAGTTGCTCTTCGAGGCCGCTCAGCTGCAGAGAGGCTGAAGTGTTTTCCGCCGCCATCGCCTGTAACACACACACGTGTCATGGCCGAACCGCTGCGTCTCCAGCAGAGGGCGGTGCTGCACAGTCACCTGGACGCCTCTGGTCTGGTTCTCCAGCGCCGCTAACCGAAGGTACGAGGCCACAACAAAGCTGCTGATGTTGACGGCGGCGAGGTGGTCGTCCAAGTCTTCCAGGTCGTTGAGCATCACACCGGTGCAGTTGTCCTCACACGCTGGAGGTAAATGTACAGACATGATGATACGGTCACACCTGCGATGGGTCGTCGCTCACACACACACACACACACACTTACACACACACTTACACACACACTCTCCTTCCTGCAGGATGTGTCTGTCCTCGCACTGGTCACATGATTGACCTTTGACACCAGCCTTACAGTCGCACTTCCCATTCAGCTGGTCACACAGCGGCTGAAGAGAACCCCACCCAGAACAGTTACACCGTGAACACACGCCGCCTGGCAAAGTGGGGTTACCATAGTAACCGACGGAACACCTGCAGGACGACAGTCGGTCCACAGGTTAGTTTAGAAGCCAAAGCTGACAGTAAACCAGCACCAGTGTTCTTACTTTTCACAGTATCTCCCCTCGTATCCGGGAACACAGGCTGTGCAGCGGAAGTCTCCCAGCACTCCCTCCGACACACAGGTGGGGCTGAAGCTGCGTGGAGTCCGAGGGAGACGTCAGTAACAGAAGCCACACGGGGAAAAGCTCCGCAAAAGTTTTACCTGTTGTCCTTCAGGGGGCAGGCGCAAAGAGAGCAGTCACTTATGGAGCCGCTAACGTTCCCGTGATACCCTTGGGAACACTGCTGACAGCTCCACCCGCTGGTGTGATGCTGACACTGCTGCAGGGGATTAAAACAGTCAACATACACGTTTGCAAGTCTCAGGGAGAACATGGAGGCTCCTCACAGACACCAGGAGAAGGTGGAGACTCCACACAGACACCAGGAGAAGGTGGAGACTCCTCACAGACACCAGGAGAAGGTGGAGACTCCTCACAGACACCAGGAGAAGGTGGAGACTCCACACAGACACCAGGAGAAGGTGGAGACTCCACACAGACACCAGGAGAAGGTGGAGACTCCTCACAGACACCAGGAGAAGGTGGAGACTCCACACAGACACCAGGAGAAGGTGGAGACTCCTCACAGACACCAGGAGAAGGTGGAGACTCCTCACAGACACCAGGAGAAGGTGGAGACTCCTCACAGACACCAGGAGAAGGTGGAGACTCCACACAGACACCAGGAGAAGGTGGAGACTCCTCACAGACACCAGGAGAAGGTGGAGACTCCACCAAAACCCCAGGAGAAGGTGGAGACTCCTCACAGACACCAGGAGAAGGTGGAGACTCCTCACAGACACCAGGAGAAGGTGGAGACTCCACACAGACACCAGGAGAAGGTGGAGACTCCTCACAGACACCAGGAGAAGGTGGAGACTCCACCAAAACCCCAGGAGAAGGTGGAGACTCCACAAAACCCCAGGAGAAGGTGGAGACTCCACAAAACCCCAGGAGAAGGTGGAGACTCCACACAGACACCAGGAGAAGGTGGAGACTCCACCAAAACCCCAGGAGAAGGTGGAGACTCCACAAAACCCCAGGAGAAGGTGGAGACTCCACACAGAAACCAGGAGAAGGTGGAGACTCCTCACAGACACCAGGAGAAGGTGGAGACTCCACCAAAACCCCAGGAGAAGGTGGAGACTCCACACAGACACCAGGAGAAGGTGGAGACTCCTCACAGACACCAGGAGAAGGTGGAGACTCCACCAAAACCCCAGGAGAAGGTGGAGACTCCACAAAACCCCAGGAGAAGGTGGAGACTCCACACAGAAACCAGGAGAAGGTGGAGACTCCACCAAAACCCCAGGAGAAGGTGGAGACTCCACAAAACCCCAGGAGAAGGTGGAGACTCCACACAGAAACCAGGAGAAGGTGGAGACTCCTCACAGACACCAGGAGAAGGTGGAGACTCCACCAAAACCCCAGGAGAAGGTGGAGACTCCACACAGACACCAGGAGAAGGTGGAGACTCCACACAGACACCAGGAGAAGGTGGAGACTCCACCAAAACCCCAGGAGAAGGTGGAGACTCCACACAGACACCAGGAGAAGGTGGAGACTCCACACAGACACCAGGAGAAGGTGGAGACTCCACCAAAACCCCAGGAGAAGGTGGAGACTCCTCACAGACACCAGGAGAAGGTGGAGACGTGGTGTTAGCCGTGTCTCACCTGACATTCTCCACTCGCTGCATCACAGCTCTCGCTGTGGTTGTTGCAGCGACACGGAACGCACGGACGCACCGACATCAACCTTTGACTCTGAGGTGACAACTCGGACAGCGGCTGACGGAAGAATCCAGCGGCACAGTCCTAAAGGACGGCAGAGAGGAACACAGGTGAGCGGGGAGCAGGCGAGGGATCACGTGATCCGGACATTTACCTGACAGGACAGTCCGGTGTATCCCGTGGGACAGATGCAGGACTCGATCGATCTTGCCATGTCCCCGCCGACCTCTGACCCGTCCTCGTTCTCCAGCGCCGTTTCCATGGTAATATTTGAGATCCTGTCGAGAATAACAAGGAATGGCTCACGAGGATGCGCTCCCACTCTGTCATGTGACCTTTGGGGGTGTGGCTTAATGATCTCCACCCTTCATCTGTGCGTTATTGTGCTTAAATATATCACATGTGTCGTTGTTTTAATTACTTGTGCATGAAGAGACATTTATCCCAGCACTCTGAGGGTCACCTGTGGGACCCATGCCCGCGTGCACCTGTACCTGCTCTGCTGCAGCCTGCTCCCGTAAGACGCTTTGATGAGGACGTACTCGATGTTGCCCAGGACGGACATGAAGTCCGAGCGACCCACCGACGTCTCCAACACTGAGTTAAAGTATTTCCACTTGTGCTGTAACAGACCCAGAAACATTTCAGCTAATTAATCCAGCTTCTCCGGTTTTCTTGCTGTGGTTCCTGTAACTGTACCTCCGTCATCCTGATCTCATGGTTTGTCCTAATGCCGTTGCTAGGGGCAACCACGTCCATGTATATCACCATCTTCTTGAGGGTCCCACCTTTTATCATGATCTGGGGCTCCTGATTGGACAGCCCAGCGCCATCCTCAGCATAAAAGGTGATGATGTAGGATAAGGAGCCGCCGTAGGACAGAAGCTATGAGAGACAGACGTGCGATCAGGTGAACGACACAGACGTGCGATCAGGTGAACGACACAGACGTGCGATCAGGTGAACGACACAGACGTGCGATCAGGTGAACGACACAGACGTGCGATCAGGTGAACGACACAGACGTGCGATCAGGTGAACGACACAGACGTGCGATCAGGTGAACGACACAGACGTGCGATCAGGTGAACGACACAGACGTGCGATCAGGTGAACGACACAGACGTGCGATCAGGTGAACGACACAGACGTGCGATCAGGTGAACGACACAGACGTGCGATCAGGTGAACGACACAGACGTGCGATCAGGTGAACGACTAAAGCACAGCTGCTCAACATCCTGCCTGTTCCTGAAGGGAAGTGATTTCACCGACGTACCTGTTGGCCTTCAAACTGGGGGGGCAGTCTCCAGTAGAGTGGGCCAGCCCAGCCACTGGTGTTGAGGTGCCTGGTGTCGAGCAGCATGTCGCCGCCCTGCTGGTAAACTCCAGACACGACACCCTGCAAGTTCAACTGACTAACCACTGACAAGAGGCCAGGAGACTGGTCCAGAGTGACCTGTGAGCGGCGAGGGGGTTAGCCAGATGTTCTGATGCGTCCGTTAGCGTGTCACCTGTCTGCAGCACCCACCGGTAGTCGGATCAGCCCCCCCTGCTCCTCACAGTCGCCGCTCACCCCCGAACAGAAACACGGAGAGCAGCCATCGGGATTGTCCACCGACAGAGCGAATCGGCCGGCGACACACTCCTCGCAGCGGCGCCCAGACACGCCCACCTGAAGAACACCCATTTGTTACAGCAGGGCGCGCACACACACACACACACACACACACACACACACACACACACACACACACACACACACACACACATTTACATCACCTTGCACACACACACTCCCGTGTCCAGACAGTCACACGTGTTCAGCGTCGTGTTGCAGAACTTTTCATCAGTTCCTGCCAGGTCACAGCCGCATGGTAAACATGACGGGTAACCATGGTGCCCAGCGGCACAGTGGTCACATGACCGGCCACCAAACCCCTTCCTGCACCAACACTGGCCGCTGGTCGCATCACAGTCAGGGGCGGAGCTTCCGTCCTTGCTGCAGCTGCACGGCTGGAAAGACAAACGATCAATTAGTGGGTGGTTTTTAAGTTCTCCCTGTTTGTGTCCTGTACCGTGCAGCCAGTTGTGGGGTCGTGACCCCAGTATCCAGTTTCACATCTGTTGCAGTTGGGTCCCTCTGTAAAGGCGGGGCACATGCACTCCCCGCTCTGGGGATCACAGTTCCCTCCCGTGTCGACACAGTTGCATGCTGGGAAGAAAAGGTCCACAACCAATCAGAGATGAGACGATAGCCAAACATCAGCGAGGCCAAAGCTAACTACCTCTGCAGCTGCTGACGTCCACGCCGTAGTAGCCGTGACCACAGCGGTCACACTTGTCTCCCCCCACACCCTTCACGCACGGGCAGCGGCCCTGCTCGTCACATGACTCAGACAGCGATCCCGATTGGTTGCAGCCACAGAGCTGACAGCCCATCTCACTGCGGAGGCCGAAAAAGCCCGACTGGGAACATGAGGCGATAAATCCAGATTAGCTTCCAGCATGAATTTGATGGACATCAGCAGCAGTGGAGTTAATTCATCTTATGAAGTCAAGAACCGTCCCAAAACAATTCAACCACAAGGGCTGGATAACACTGCTCTGTGGATATCATGTGAAATATGAATTTATTCACATTTCAAAGAATTAAAAGCATATTGGACCATTTTATACACCACACGCGGTCACCGACACACATTTGTGCGTGTGAGCGTTCGTTACCTGACACTGGTCACAAGTGCGTCCTGTCACGTTTTCCTTGCAAAGACATTGACCCGTTGTGACGTCACACACACTGGAGGGGGCGCCGTTGACGTCACAGCCACATTCTGAGGGGAGAGTGACACCTGTCAGGCCGACAAGCCCCGCCCACGCCTCCCTACCGACCTTTGATCATAGGGATCGTGCTGGACAGTAGATTCCGACTGATCAATGATCAGGCTGCAGTTTGAGATGTTGCGTCATCGCTTTAGTCAGGTGACCACAAATGAAAAAGGTCAGAGGTTTAATCTAATCTGGATTTTAGAAGATCAACATTCCAACATTCCAACATTCTACTCGCGCTCCTTTTAAACAAGTTCATGAAGACGGAGTTTACCCATCAAGCCCACCGAGGCCTTCATGATTGTGTTTGTGCACGTCTCACCCTGACAGTTCTTGGCAAGCACTGCGTCTCCATAGTAACCGGGCTGACAGACCTCGCAGTGGCGTCCGCCGGTGTTGAAAAGGCACCGCAGGCACTCGCCGGTGATGACGTCACAGTGTCCCGCCTCACTTGCGTTCACATTACCGTGACAATCACAGCGCACACAGGTGCCATTGGCTGCCCGTGGGTTACCATAGAAACCACTCGCACACCTGAAGGAAGGGAAAGAGCGGCGTGACGAGGGCTGCCAAGGCTGCCTGGGGTGGGTTTAGTTGTTGTCACCTTTCACAGTTGCTTCCTGTGTGTCCCTCCTGGCACTGGTCACACACCACCTTTCCTGACCCTTCCAGCACGCAGGTGGGACTGAAACTAAGAAAGGCAGCGTTTCATCCAATGAGCAGCCCTCACACATCCCATCATGGACATGGGCTTTTCCCATATCGTGGGATGAAAACACGTGACAGTGAAACTTAAGTTTTCAACCTGTTGGACGGGTTTGTCAGAGGACAAGGACACAACTGGCAGTCATCTGCTGTCCCCTCTGTGGCGTTGCCATAGAAACCAGGGAGACACTCTTCACAGTGAGGACCGCTGGTGTTATGTGTACAACCCTGATGGACGGACGGACGATGTCACCGACAGATCACCTGATCACTGATCACCTGATCACTGAGATTCTGGACTCAAACTCACCCAACAGTCGCCACTGATGTCACACTCTGACGCGTGGTCGTTACACTCGCACTGCATACAGTTTCCTCCGAACAAAACCCCGCCCACTCTGTAGAACCCCGGGAGACACGTCTAAGACACACACACGCACACACACGCACACACACACACACACACACAGGGTCAGATTAAACACGATTACATTTTAACTGACTGTCCACACAAGAATATTTTGCTAGTTATAAATGCAGCCCCGACCTCACAGGAAGTGCCGGTGTAACCCCACGGACATTCACACTTTTCCACGGCGACCGCCTCTTGGGCAGAACCTGGGCCCGGGTCAGCGGCGTCCAGGGCAGAACCTGGGCCCGGGTCAGCGGCGTCCAGGGAGATCCAGCTGAGACTGAGGCCATGGCAACATGACAAATATTGATTAATGCATTTTGCCCGTCGTCACTGACCAAATCGGTGCTGAAATCATCTGATCGTGGGCCGCTCGCTGTAGTCCTCCAGGAAAGGACGAGTGTTACGAGGCTTCCGCAGGTGAACAGATGCACCTGTGTGACGTCACCGCTCTCACCGTATCGGTCCATCTGCGGTGGCGTTCAGACCGACCCTGACGGTCAGAGTCGTAACGTCGGCGAGGGCCGACAGGAGCTCATCGCGGCTCACGGGGTCGCCTGACTGAACATCCCTGAACTGCCCGTCAACCATCACTATGGCAACCACACTCTCAGCAAGAGGAGAGACAAAGAGGAAGTGAGGGATGGAATGTAGAGCACGACCGTTTCCCTGGAGACAGAGATGACCACAGATAAGCCACCAACATCCAGGAATATTTACGTCCCAGCAGGAGACAGGAAACTTTTTCCACAGTCTCCGTTATTCCCAAGTTACCTTGATCATGACGTCAGAGTGGGCGGGAATAGAGCGGTCCTCATTGTCCGATGGAATGTCATACAGCAGAGAGTAGTTCAGGAAGCCTCCATAGGAGCCCAGCTGGGAAGAGACAGAGAGTGAGACGGATGGACGGAGACGGAGGGACGGAGACGGAGGGACGGAGACGGAGGGATGGAGACGGGGGGACGGAGACGGGGGACGGACAGACGGGGGGACGGAGACGGAGGGACGGGGACGGACAGATGGAGACGGAGGGACGGAGACGGGGGACGGACAGACGGGGGGACGGAGACGGAGGGACGGGGACGGAGGGACAGAGACGGGGGGACGGAGACGGAGGGACGGAGACGGGGGACGGAGACGGGGGGACGGAGACGGAGGGACGGAGACGGGGGACGGAGACGGAGGGACGGAGACGGGGGGACGGAGACGGAGGGACGGAGACGGGGGGACGGAGACGGGGGACGGAGACGGGGGGAGGAGACGGGGGGGACGGAGACGGAGGGACGGAGACGGAGGGACGGAGACGGGGGACGGAGACGGGGGGACGGAGACGGGGGGACGGAGACGGAGGGACGGAGACGGATGGACGGAGACGGAGGGACAAACAGACGGAGGGACGGAGACGGATGGACGGAGACGGAGGGACAGAGACGGGGGACGGAGACGGGGGGACGGAGACGGAGGGACAGAGACGGGGGGACGGAGACGGGGGGACGGAGACGGCGGGACGGAGACGGGGGACGGACAGACGGGGGGACGGAGACGGGGGACAGACAGACGGGGGGACGGAGACGGAGGGACAGAGACGGGGGGACGGAGACGGAGGGACGGAGACGGACAGATGGAGACGGATGGACGGAGACGGAGGGACAAACAGACGGAGGGACGGAGACGGAGGGACGGAGACGGGGGACGGAGACGGAGGGATGGAGACGGGGGGACGGAGACGGATGGACGGAGACGGAGGGACAAACAGACGGAGGGACGGAGACGGGGGGACGGAGACGGATGGACGGAGACGGAGGGACAAACAGACGGAGGGACGGAGACGGATGGACGGAGACGGGGGGACGGAGACGGAGGGACGGAGACGGGGGGACGGAGACGGACAGATGGAGACGGATGGACGGAGACGGAGGGACGGACGGGCGGACAAGAGTCCCTCGTTCCTCCTGTTGCCATGTTGCAGAATAATAACCCCATTCTGGTGTCTCACCTTGTTACCAAGGAAACCGTCAGGTGCATCCCACAGCAGAACGTCCTGGTGGGAGTGGCCAGAGGAAGTGTTTCCAGGTGAGGGTAAATCATTGTCCTGGAGGACTGTAATGTTCTGAGGAGCCGGGCGGGGGAGGAGCCAAGCATCTCTATGAAGCACCTGAACAAACGAAGAACATCAGGACCCGGATGCACCTGCTGAAAGGGTGTAGCACTCGTGCACAGGTGGATCACGCTCACCTGAGTTGTGGACCAAGCAGAACTCTCACAGACGTCGGACACGCCGAAGCAGAAACAGTCGGTGCAGCCGAGCGGATTCTTCTCCTGGAGGTTGTAGAATCCGGGTTTACACAGATCACAGTGGGCTCCCATCACGTTCACCTGAGGAGCAACAGATCACCTGATGAGCACCAGGTGTCAGACGCCTGGTCTGGCCGGGACGCCCCCACCAGGTGTGTTCACCTTGCAGGTGCAGGGTCTGCAGGGGTCCGCGTTGGTGCTGCCAGCAGCGTCACACTCACAGCGAACACACTGGGGAAAGTCTCTGTATCCAAACGCACAGGTGTCGCACCGTTCACCTGCGAAACCCTCCTTACACACACACTGACCTGCACACACACACACAGCAGGAACACGGCCCGTTACAGCCGGACAAGTCAACGCACGCGGACGGACACAGGTGCACAGCTTCGTTTACCCGGATGCTTGTCGTCCCTGGAGCACACAGGTGACTCTGATCCTCTCAGGTCACAGTTACAGGCAACACACGGAAAGTCTGAATACGGAGAGACCTACACACACAAAACACACACAGTTTTCACACCTGTAAAGGTATTCAGGTGAAGCACCCCCGCAGTAATCAGGTGTATCACCTCAGCAGGTCTGTAGTAGCCATCAGTGCAGCTCTCACAGTTGAGCCCGGCGGTGTTGTGTAGACAGGAGACACAGACTCCGCCCCCTCGACGGACGCCGTGGATATTCAAACTCAGAGAGAGGTCGGCCACCGTCTGATTGTAGAAACAGTCGGTTGCTTTGTTGTGACAGTTACATTCTGGGGGACAGAGGTGACAGAGACACAGGTGTTTCACTGACGGCGCCACACATGAGCAGAAGTGTCGTCTGTTTTTATCGTCTGTGATCCATTGTGTCCTCTTACTTTCACAGGTGTTTCCCTCACGAACCGTTCCTGGTTGCCATGGCTGCTGATGGTAACCAGGGCAACACTCGTTACAGTTCTCTCCACAGGTGTTGTGTTCGCACACACAGTGTAGTTTCTGTTGACACGCAAACATCACCGTCACCGTTCAGGTGAACAGATCGTTGCCTTATACACAGGTGACTGCACCCAGGTTAGTTCAGTCACTCTGGACTAAACTAAGATGTTCACAATTATTTGAAAAATCAGAGCATCAATTTAGCAACATGAAGTCCAGTTTGGCGCCAGGTTCTGTCTCATGTCTCTATCCCCTGATACCAGGACGAGGACGAGGACAAGGACTAATATGAGGACTAGGACAAGGACTAGGACTAGGACCAGGACTAATATGAGGACTAGGACTAGGACTAGGACCAGGACTAATATGAGGACTAGGACAAGGACGAGGACAAGGACTAATATGAGGACTAGGACAAGGACCAGGACTAATATGAGGACTAGGACTAGGATTAGGACAAAGACAAGGACAAGGACTAGGACCAGGACTAATATGAGGACTAGGACGAGGACGAGGACAAGGACTAAAATGAGGACTAGGACAAGGACTAGGACTAGGACCAGGACTAATATGAGGACTAGGACTAGGACAAGGACAAGGACTAGGACTAGGACCAGGACTAATATGAGGACTAGGACAAGGACAAGGACTAATATGAGGACTAGGACAAGGTCAAGGACAAGGACTAATATGAGGACTAGGACAAGGACTAATATGAGGACCAGGACGAGGACAAGGACCAGGACAAGGGTTAGGAGTTAGGGTTAACCCCCCACACAGGTGTGTACAGGTGAACACAAAGGCATGAGCGGCAGAATGTTCGGCTGAACAGGTGTGCAGGTGAATATTGGAGCAGGTGATCAAGCGCAGGTGAGTAACTGCAGCTAAACAGGTGAACAGACGTACAGTCAACAGGTGTGCGGCAGTACCTTTGTGACCGGGTCCAAGGGGCAATTCTGGGCGTGGCCATAACAGATGCACATTCCACCCACGGACACATCTTTGATGGAGTAATAATACTGAGGAACAAGTAGAAGAACGACGTGAACGACCGTCAGGAGACGCACGAGTGCAGATGTTTACGGGATCAGGTGACCCACACCAGCCTCGTAGGCCCCCAGGTGTGAGCTTCACCACTGTCTGGCGTGTCTCACCCTCCGTGTGACGATGGGGTCGATGTCTCGGGGGTCCCGCGTGCTCAGCATCATGAGGTCGGCGTTGAGCGTCCTGATCCGCTGGAGCCTGAGTCGGATGTAACGGGCCGAGGTGAAGTCCAAGAGCTCGGGCGTCAGGTCGTCCGCTCCGGGGCGGCCGTTGATCAGCGAGGTGTGGATCTGAGGAGGAGAGACAGGCGAGATGAGCGAGCGAGAGAGAGACAGCTGGAGACGCCCGTCTCACCTCTCCGTTCTCCAGAGGGTTCAGTCTGGAGTAGTAGGACGTGCAGATGACCTCCGTGTCCCTCTTGTAGGTCGGAGGTCCGAGTCTCGGGGTGACGTTGTAATGGGACAAGCACTCGGAGTTGCTAATTGCGTAATACTGCCAGGGGTCAAAGGTCACCCCGTCCAGGGAGCGCTCCAGGATCCAGTTACCTGGAGAGGTGTGAGACGGTCAGACAGGGTCGGCAGGCGCAGACAGACAGGCGCGCAGACAGACAGCTGACCTGGGCGAGGAGAGTTCGCTGCTTTGATGATGACGTAGGCGACCTGGAAGATCTGAGGGGGCAGAAAAGCATCGTTACACGGTACCGAGTCAGAGGTCCGAGACCAGATGTTCCTCATCCTAGACACAGCAGATCTGGTTCTGATGGTCCAGATGTGAGCCCGACTGAGCCGCGACAGTGACGCC
>NC_042294.1:11650971-11690971 GCF_901000725.2 Takifugu rubripes | reverse complement strand
TATTTCACAATTTATTACCCACGTCGACTCCATGACCCACCTGCATCCGTGCACGATGAACGAACGTGCACAATAATACTGGGCAGTAGAAACACTTGGCGAGGCCGCGCCTACTATAACTAGAAATAACTCACTCAAACTTGGCTGAATCCAACTTGACAAGGAGAAAATTAGCAAATTCGTCGGCGACATAGATCCTCCTGATCTATAAAACGCTGAATTATGAGTGAAATTAAGCTTGTTTCCTCCTTCATGTGTGAATATAAACCACCAACCTCAAACTAAACAGCATTTTAACCCAGTGAACCGTCCAGTTCCTGGCTGAAGACGTCTTGGCCAGAGAGTTCCTGTCCGTGTCCACACTGATGACTGGACCTCACCGAGTCCTTAGTGTGGGAGAACCAACAGGTTCCTGGTCCGTTCTCACATCATCCAGCCTCAGAGGTCAAAGTTCAACCGCGTGGAGAGTTTAAGCCACGGCGGGGATGAAATACTGCAGCGACACGTCTTCGTGCAGCAGGATCAGATGGACGACCGTGTCGTGGACGATATCTGAGGACAGAGGAACATCGGGTCTTTATCTGAGGAACTATCCCGAACTATCAAAACCCAACGTGCTGCGTTCACACGCGACCTCATGAGTATTGATCGGCTGCTCTTACTGCACATGGCCTTGCTGGGGTTGACCTGCTGGCCGATCAGGAACTGCTGCAGCTTCCTGATGTCCACCCGGGCCTGCGTCATGGCTTCTGGGTCCCAGCGCCGGGCGGCGCCTCCACCCTGGGACGCGTCGTCTCCTGGAAGAACACGAAGGTTCTGCATCGGTCCAAACTGATGTGGCGATTTCTTTAGAGGCGGAGTTTTACCCCACGGAGGGTTCCCCAGGTCTTTGAAGTGAGTGGTGACGGAAACCAGGTCCGTCTCGATCTTCAGGTTCATCTCTCCACGCAGGTTGGCCTCCATTATCTCACACACACACACACACACACACACACACACACACACACACACACACACACACACACACACACACACACACACACACACAGAGTCAGATGAGCAGTGGTCAGATTTCAGGTCAAAGATGTTCGGAGGACTTGGATCCTACCAGGAAGTTGGACAGGTTCTTCATCTTGTCCACCACGTTCTTCATGGTCTTCAGAGGAGGCAGGTAGATGCTCACCTGCAGAAAGCGTGTGAGTCACGGCGGGAGGCGGCAGAAACGGGGCGATCGTCACCTACGTGGAAGTCTGGCACGCTGGGCTCTTTGAACTCGTGCCACAGCCTGCGAGGGATGACTTCAACGGGAATGTCGTGGGTGACGACCCGACTGATGCTGGACAGGGTCGGCTGGACAGAACAGGGAGGAGGAGACCGTCAGGGACCAAGACCGGATCGGGTTCCGTCGCCAGTAGCGACATTTGCCAAGAGTATTATTAGCTACAGATCCATTAACTTGTTATAACGAACAGCTTTAAAATAGAACTAACAATTCCAAACAGGACTAATTAGTTGTGTAGTAGCTCAAAATGTACTGTGAGATTTCTCTCGGCTTCATCTCCAGGCCGAGGGACTCGTCGCCTCAATCGTACGGAGAATCGGGAGGAGCCTTAATTAATAATTGGCTGCAGCGTCTGATCAGAGGAGCCAAGTGACCCGATAACTTAGTGAGCCGAAGCTGCTGAAGGACCTAGTCTGTGTTTTCATTCCGTCTGTTTTTGATGGTTAAAAATGTTCACTTCCTCCAGAACCATGATTTCTCTTCAGCAACTCTACAGACACATTATCACACAGTTATGACGCTTCTGTGTCTCTTAGATGTTTCCACTCACCAACTCAGCAGTGATGGTCAGACAGGGACAGTGTTTCTTAGTCAGTTTGACCTTGACGGCTTTGGCATTCTGGGTGGTCTTCAGAGCTCTGGACAAGTTCTCAGGAGTGACCTCCAGGCAGATCTCATTGTCCTCGGGAGAGAAACCTTCCATTTGGTACTCATCAAAGAAGTTGGCCTGAGGGGAAACAAAGAGAAGGTGAGCTGGAAGAGACCCCATCATGAGGAGCATCTCCAGGATTCTTTATGGCTGCTGCCATCAGATGATCGATCGATCGATCGATCAAGGACTCCCACCTGCGACAGCTCGCACCACATGCTGACTCCTCCGTTGGTCACTTTCCCCGACAGAACGAAGAACAAATGTTGCGGAGTCAGTCGCAGGATGCAGCTCTTGGTCAGTTTTGAGATGGTGCTGATGACTCCTAACGACGCAAAGCGAATCCGCTCAAACACAACAAACTAACCAAACCGGGTTAATTAACCAGGCGCTAAACCGACTCGTTAACCAAAGAAAGAACAATACTCACTTGTAAAGTGATTCAGACACGCTACATCCACGATTTTGCCTCGAAATTTCATTTTGGAAGTTTACTACATCAAACTTGTGAAGGAACACTTGGAGTCAGTCCGACGCTTTTTAGGGTCCGTCAGAAACAGACGAGAGCGTCGATCGTTCCGGGGGTAAACGAACGGGAGAAAAGTCCGTTTGCTGTTTTGTGTCATCAGACATTGAATGGAATTTAGCATCAATCGGATTTATTATCCCCAAAACACGGATGAGAAACCAACTACGGATATTAAAGAAACGTAGTGAAGTTAAAGTAGTGTTTGCCTACTTAATGAAGAGATGGTTCCGGGCTTGAACCCATCTCCCGGTGCCCCAGCAGATGGCAGCAGGGTTCTGGTGTCTGAAACCGGTTCCCCACCTCTAAACTTCGTTTATTGGCCCCCAAATGTCCGAGTCACTCCCGACTTTTCTGTCCTTTGACTTCCTCCGTGGTCATTGTAATATGTACGTTAAAATAGTGTATTAATAACAGTAACGTTTTTGCCAATCATTGACTAAATATTATATTATTCACAAGTGAGGAATTAGATCGATCCAATAAATCGATGCAGTGATAAACCTGTGACCGATCACCGATTACGTCAGTCTGATGATCAGCTGATCATTTAGAGGGTCGCACGTGGACGGATCATTTATCACTTTCTGATTGGACAGATATCGCCCCCTCGGGGCGTGGTGACGGGAGCGCGCTTGACAGGGCATGAAGGTGGCGGCGCGCTCCCGCCACCCAGACGAGGAGCAGAACATTGACACGAGAAGGAAGATGCGGGAGATCGTCCACATCCAGGCGGGCCAGTGCGGGAACCAGATCGGAACCAAGGTCAGAAACGACGAGATGTTGTTGTTCTGTTTACAGAGGTGCCAACAGGCCAGCAGCCCCCAGCGTCCGTCAGTAGAACATTTAGGAACTCACCTGCAGGCAGCGGGACCAACACAGGTGTACCACTACCGGCACCTCTAGTTTTTAGTAGTTTT
This sequence comes from Takifugu rubripes, assembly GCF_901000725.2. Taxonomy (NCBI): domain Eukaryota; kingdom Metazoa; phylum Chordata; class Actinopteri; order Tetraodontiformes; family Tetraodontidae; genus Takifugu; species Takifugu rubripes. The sequence continues at coordinate 11,687,594 of NC_042294.1, read as the reverse complement.
TATTTTAAAACAACAACTCCTAAACTCTTTAAACATTCATCTAATACATTTTCAAGGAGAAGAGATCTAAAATATTGTTTTATTTAAGCTGTGGGTTCAGATCCCGTCCCTGTGGGGAGTGTGTGTGGACCTCAGGTGTAAAGCGTGCAGGTACCAAGGTGACCCCGCTGCCCCCCCCCGTCCCTGTTAGGAGACAAAATAAAGCAAATTTAAAAATGTATCTGAGCATGTGTGTTTGTGCACAGCAAAACTCATTTAATTAATAATCCAAATATTATTAAATTATTAAACAAATAAAATAACAATCGGTCAACTGGATCAGACAGCAGCCGTGAGGGGGCGGAGCTTCAGAGTCGCTATCAGCACATTAAAGGAATGTGAGAACACACACACACACACACACACACACACACACACACACACACGGCCATTGTTTTAGCCCACAGAGCCGTTTTTTTCTGTCTGAATGAATAAAGATTTTTCCAGAACTCCCAACAAGCAGTTGATCTGTTAGATCCACAGTTGAGTGGATCCCAGCAGATTCCAGTGATGAGGTGGTTGAAATGATGAGTGGGTTTTCCTGTTTGGGCCCAGTTCTGGGAAGTGATCAGCGATGAGCACGGCATCGACTCTGCGGGGACGTACGTGGGCGACTCCTCGCTGCAGCTGGACAGAATCAACGTTTACTACAACCAGGCGTCCTGTAGGTCCAACGGTGGCGCGCCGACCAGCACGTGATCCACACAAACAATCGTTCAGCCGAATCGACCAGCGCGTTGAGTGTGTTGTGTTTGTGCAGCGCATAAATACGTCCCCCGGGCTGTGCTGGTGGACCTGGAACCAGGAACCATGGACAGCGTGCGCTCGGGAGCCTTCGGACAACTGTTCAGACCCGACAACTTCATCTTCGGTAACCCCCGGCAACATCATTCATTTGTTCTGAAGTGACACCAACTCGCTTTGTCTTTGCTTTGATCTAACATCAAAGCTCTCCTGGTTGGTTGTCTGCAGGTCAGACAGGCGCTGGGAACAACTGGGCCAAAGGTCATTATACGGAGGGGGCGGAGCTTGTGGACTCGGTCCTGGACATCGTGAGGAAAGAGTGTGAGCACTGCGACTGTCTCCAAGTGAGTTGGTCGATTCAAACCCAGTGGGCGGAGCCACAGAAGCGTATCTAATAACGCTAATGTTAGCATTGTGCTAAAGACAGGGTGATGAGCAGGGGCGGGGTTTCCAGTCACATGACACACATGGTCTTGTTTGTGATGCAGAAGACCTATGAGCCGTCTTTTCACATATCTGAAGAACGCGTAGCTCTCTAGAACATCTGTGCAGCACCTTCATGATGTCTGAAACCCCCCAGGGCTTCCAGCTCACTCACTCCCTGGGTGGGGGCACCGGCTCGGGCATGGGCACCCTGCTGATCAGCAAGATCCGGGAGGAGTACCCCGATCGCATCATGAACACCTTCAGCGTCATGCCGTCGCCAAAGGTCTGTGCTGACTACAACCGTCACGTTCCTGCAGCTCGGGAGTCACATGACGTGGATCCAAGTCAGCATTTATCCACGCGTTCCGAGAACCTTGCTGGTTGTTTTCTGACCTTGGGCTGTCCCTCAGGTGTCGGACACGGTGGTGGAGCCCTACAACGCCACGCTGTCAGTGCACCAGCTGGTGGAAAACACCGATGAGACCTACTGCATCGACAACGAGGCTCTCTACGACATCTGCTTTCGCACCCTGAAGCTGACCACGCCCACCTACGGCGACCTGAACCACCTGGTGTCGGCCACGATGAGCGGAGTCACGACTTCCCTCCGCTTCCCCGGGCAGCTGAACGCCGACCTGCGTAAGCTAGCGGTCAACATGGTGCCTTTCCCAAGACTCCACTTCTTCATGCCGGGATTTGCTCCCCTGACGGCGAGGGGGAGTCAGCAGTACCGAGCTCTGAGCGTTCCCGAGCTCACCCAGCAGATGTTTGATGCCAGGAACATGATGGCGGCCTGCGACCCTCGCCACGGCCGCTACCTGACCGTCGCCACCGTCTTCCGCGGTCCCATGTCCATGAAGGAGGTGGACGAGCAGATGCTGAACATTCAGAACAAGAACAGCAGCTACTTTGTGGAGTGGATCCCCAACAACGTGAAGGTAGCCGTCTGCGACATTGCTCCACGCGGGCTCAAGATGGCCGCCACCTTCATCGGCAACAGCACCGCCATCCAGGAGCTGTTCAAGAGGATCTCGGAGCAGTTCTCGGCCATGTTCCGCAGGAAGGCGTTCCTGCACTGGTTCACCGGAGAGGGCATGGACGAGATGGAGTTCACGGAGGCGGAGAGCAACATGAACGACCTGGTGTCCGAGTACCAGCAGTACCAGGACGCCACGGCCAATGACGGGGAGGAGAACTTCGAGGACGAGGAGGATGAGATCCCCGAGTAAAGACGCCACTGATGGGAGCGCCAACACATCAGGGCAGATGTGCAAAAACGTGCGAACGCCAACTACGTTTGAATTTGTTTCTCCACAAGCTGCAGTCTGACAACATCGATCCCAAAACGTCATTCATCAATAAACGAGTGATCAGATGTCCTTCATCCTCAGCTGACGACCAGCAATATAAAAATAAAATAATAATAAAAACAAGGTTTCCTTCTTCTGGTTGTTGTTCCTTAAGATCCTTTGAGGTTGGTGACGGTTCTGAACGGGGCTGGTGGGGTTGATGCTAACTAGCGTTTAGCTGCAGGAGCTCAAGCAGATGATCCTCCAGCTGCTCTGAGTTCTGATGTCCCAGCAGTTCTGATTGTGTCCAGGATTAGAAGATCAGCAGCAGCAGACAAACGCTGAGCTCAGGTCTGCGCACCGGGGTCACCTCGGGGGTCCAGGGGCGAACAAATCCAGATAAACCCACATGAGTGCACGTGTGTGTGGGTGTGTGCACGCGTGCGTGGGTGTGTGCACGTGTGTGTGTGAGGGGGGGGGGCAGGGTTTTAGCTGCCATTTCTCAAATGTCCATCAGCATCAGCATCAGCATAACTGGTTCCCAATCTGAAGAACCTGCTCCACCTCTGGCACCTGAGTTCCACCCGATGGCCCAATGGAACATTTTTAGAGCCTCTTTGACCTCTGACCTCTCACGTTCCAAACAAGCACAGACAGATGAAGAACACACGCAGGAACACACGAGAAGGTCACCGTGAAATGGTCAGAACCTGTGGGCAGTCCTTCACGACCCTTGATCTTCTGGCTTCCTCACCCTCATGAGACGCCACCTTTGGATTCTTGGGTGCCCTCATGTCTGGGAACCTGTTGTCTCCAGCTCACAGGTTGAACCGTTCCTGCTCTTCCACACAGAAGCTGTGAAGTTCCCAGGATTCGTGCAGAGCTCTCTATCACCCCTGGTCCAGGAACCACACTCACAACTCTCCTTACCTGTCTACTCTCGTTTTCTTGGGTGAATTCAAGGCTCTCGGACATTTGGTGATGTCATTAACGATGACATCAGGTCAGATCAGGTGTTTGGACGTGTGGGAGCTTCAGCGTGGACCTCCTGCGGAGGAGTTCTGCCCTCTAGTGGTCACAGTGGCTGTTTGGACGCAGTCTTCCTCAGACAGGTCTCATTCCCGAACTCTCATGACCTCAGCGGGACTCTGAAGAGCTTCATCTTTCAGAAACACAGCAATTACCCACAAGCCCCAGGACACAAGCTGTTTCCACTGGAGCTGCCTCAGACTGGGGTGGGGGTGGGTGGAAGGGGGGGTGGGGGTGGGGGGGGGGGGGGCAGAAGGGACGTTCTTGTTTTTCATGTGCGGACTGAACCTGAAGGACTAATGAGCAGGAGGGAGAGGTACAGTAAAACAGGCAGATGACTGAAGCTGCGAGCCAGGAAAAGGAGTGGGGCCGAACTAACAAGCCTGAGCGTGACACACACACACACACACGCACACACACACACACACACACACACACTCTCTCTCTCCCTCTCCCTCTCCAGGAGTGAGGCAGCAGCAGTTGGAGCAGGAAGCTGGTCTGTAGCAGCTGCCTCTCCGTCCAAATTCTGTGTTTCCAGCTGAAGGAAACTTCTCCAGCTGCCACATTTCAGATGTTTGGATCAGCGAGTTGGACCAGCAGTGGCTTCAGCGTTCTTCTGCTGTCTGGACTCCACATTCTTCGTCCTCACCTCCTCACCACTCCTCTGGGTTTTTCTCCGATTCCCTGAAAGGACCAACAGGACGAGAACGTTGATCACTGAATCCTGATCTTAAAGGATTAAAACAGATTTAGAAATCTGGGATTTTGCCAGAGTTGATCCTTAATGTTTCCCTTTTAGATGAGTGGAGCACCAACGGTCTGGTTTTGTTGGACCTCTGGAGGAACTTCATGAATAACTCAGCATCAGGTGGATGTTTGGACCTGTTGAGGGACATGATGAGGCCTCCTCAACTGAAGAGCTGAATCCAGAAGAGCCCAGTGGATTACGTGGTCCATAACGTTTGAACATCAGGATGATCCCAACCCTCCCGATTGTAACCGTTACGTGACCGCTCGGTCGCTCCCGAGTCGCTGCAACGTCTGCGGCTCCGCATGGATCAAATCTGTTCGTCATGCGTCGGCTCATGTTTCCTGGAAGAAGGTGGAGCAGCTGCAGATGCTCCGGGCAGAAGCTGCTTCCATCCATTACACAACCAGACGGACGACAAGATCCTTAAAATTCCTCCATTCACAACTAAAAATGTTTGAACCGGCCAAAGCAGCCGGGAGATGTTCGAGCCTCTAGACCTGAAGCTCTGATGGAGGAGCTACGTTTGTTCCATGAGAACCTTGAAGCTGCTCTCCAAACTCTTTATCTTCACACAACCTCAGGTCCTTCAAGACGTTGGTTGATGATCCAGGACAACAGCTTCGATCTGTTGCCGTGATGTCACTTCACTTCTGACACCGACACGTGCGTGCGCGTGAACTTCCTGCTGCTCTGGGTTAAGGAGCACTGGATTCCAGTGGAACCTCTGGATTCCAGTGTGAGGTCAACGAGAGGCTGATCCAGTCGATCCAGGATTAAGGAACCACAATTACTTGGACTTTTACCTGAGGCTCCAGAAGAAGAGCAACACCTGTCTCCAAAGTGAGGACATTGGACCCTGGATTCCATAATTTTGCAGAGCATCCTGGGAGATTTGAAGGTGCTCCTGAATAAACGTTCTTGGAATGTTCCATCTAATATTTATGGGGTTATTTAGAATTTTTGGGGGGGAGTGTTTTCTCTGAGGGCTTGAAAGCAGCTGCTGCCGTGACCATGTTCTCCACTGGTCCACTGCCGGGTGGAGGAGATGGAGGTCGAGGTGCTGGTGGACCGTCTCTGCTCCGCTGGCTGGGCCTCCGGATGTGGTCCCGCCAGGGGACCCTGGTCTTTGCTCTGCTCTGGTTTAGCTCCTGGGTGTTCCTAAACGGCCTGGTCCTGGTCCAAAGAAGAGTCCTGTCAGACTACTGCAGCGACGACAAGACCAGAAGGATCCTGCAGCGGCTGGTGAGTCCGGAGATCCACGATCACTCAGCACCTCACTGTCCTGAGTCATGTTCTGCCTGTTGATGCTTTTAAGCAGTTTGTAGCTCGTCCATCCGTAGAAGGTCCACCTGAGGCCTCCGGCTCCCGTCGGGGCCACATTACACTGGTGACCAGCATTAGCATGATGAGGGCTGAACGTGTGGTCAAACTGGTGAATCAAACGGCGGAGCGGCGTGAAGCTTCTGAGGCCTGAAGATGAGTTCTAAGTAAACATCTGAGTGAACTTCCTCCGGTTGTCTGAATGTTTGGAGAAGGTCTCCAGTAACATGCTGGCTAATGTTTCCAGAAGCTGCGCGCTAATGCAGGACAGATGCAGGAGGATAAATGCTGCTAATGCTGCTAATGCTGCTCCGCCACTAATGCTGCGCTCACTGGGAGCAGGTCTGGTCCAGGCTTGTCTTCAGCGCTCCAGGTGCTGCTGTTACCTGAGCCCATCTGTCTCTTCCTCCTTCGGGCTCGTCAGTCAGCAGCCAAAACTCCAGCGAGATGTTCGGCTTCGCGCCGTAAAAGTGATTAATCAGACACGTCCTGACAGCTTCTCACATGTGGATCCAGCAGGAAAGAGAGTGCGAGGAAAAGGAGCTGCTAAAGGAAAACAGATGCAGATGTTTTCCATCTGTTCCTGCGTCAGTTGTTACTCTCAGTCCACTGGAGATTATTGTCCTCTGTCCAACAGAAAAGGAGGGAATGCAGCTCAAATATCTGAGTTCTTTCCTGACTGTGACAGCACAGAAGGAACCAATCATCTCTGGGCCTGGAGTCCACTGATGTTCCAGCATTAGTGAGATCCTCTGCAAACACCTGAACACTCACAAACGGACCGTAGGAAGGAAAAGGACGCGGACAGGAAGCTGCGCTGGCGTCCATGAGCTCAGCAGCAGGACAACAAACACCAGATGTCCTTCACAATCGGTTGTTTTCAGAGTCTCGGGGTCGTGGAGGACGTCCATCTTTGGACAACAGTGACTGCGATAAAAATAAACATCTGGGAACCTTCGAGGGCCTCGCGTGACACTTTCACGTGACGTCCCCGTGTTGACACAGGACACGTATGTTTGTGGAAGGCGGCACAAGCTGAGTTCCTCTCGCGTTCCTCGTCGTGAAAAAGAGGAGAAGGTTTCAATAGAGCTGCCGATGAAACGTTTATTTCTTTACCTGAAAACAGCGAGAAGAAGCCTCGATGTGTCTGAGGTCTGCAGAAGTTCTGACCGCAGAGACCAAAGTTCAAGGTTCTGAGTGAAGCTCAGCTGGATTCTCTTCCTCCCCTAGAAGATTGATAAACGTTTAAGGTCTAAATTGATCTAAACGACAGTCTTGTTTTCATCAGTAATCTTATGAATCAGATGTTTCCTATTTATGGAAAAAAAAATCAGCCAGTTGGATCAACAACTCAATCATGAAGAAGCTGGTTAGACTGCGGCTAGGCTAACAGCCGCCTGCGGCTAGGCTAACAGCCGTCTGCGGCTAGGCTAACAGCTAGGCTAGCAGCCGCGCCACTTTCAGGCTCAGTTTTCAGAGAACTGACCCTGGAGGGCTCAAATCACTCATGATGATCTGGAGCTCAGAAGAGCTGCTACCTGATTGTGTTGGTGTTCCATTGGACCAGGATCCCTCCTCAACGGGGGACAGGTCTTCATAATGAGGCGGTCCAAAGCTCTTGGAACACCGTTAGCATGTGAACACATCTCATTGATCTCTAAGAAATGTGTTTTTCTTTTGGGTCTTTTGTGGTCGGAGAAATCATGACTCAGCGGATTCTTTGGTAGAGTCAGAAACAGAAGCCGGAGACTCATAATGTCCAAAATATAAAGTGTAGCAAAACACACACACAACTACGCACAAAACTGCGACACACAAAACAAATACACTCGTTTGCTTCCCATGACCGGAATAAGTGACAGAACATTTCCTGATTCCAACAACTTACCTGACGTGTGTGTTCGTCCAAAACTCTGAGTTCCTGGTCCCAGTTGGTTCCCAGGATCATTACAGGAAGAATCGGTGGTCCACAAGAGGACCGAGCAGAGGGTTTGGACAGACCTTCTGAGTCAGGACTCGCAGGCGGAGAGGTCACCGCGAGGCCATCACGTTCAGCCCACCAGTCCTACACAACACGTCATTGTTCCAGAGCTCCCAGAACATTCTTGAGTTCCTCCACATTGTGGCCATCGTGCACTTTAAAGCACTTGACCTCTGACCTCCTGTCACCTGTGATGAAGCTCTGGTGGGCACCAGGGACAGCAGAACCCCAGAGACGCTTTTAAGAGGTCTCGTGTTCCTGCTTCTCAACATCACCAGAAGGACACGTGGAGCTCAATAAAGGTCTGAGGGAACCTTTAAAAACAAGAAAACCTCACCAGGACTGGGTGGAGAACCAGGGCTGCACCACTGTGAATGGGGACCTGGATCAGGTGGAACCAGGAGCTGCTGAGATGTATTCATCTCACCTGAAACTACAAAAGGGAACTAAAACATAAGGGATCCAAACTTGACGCTCCAAACCTCATCTTCTTCTGTGAAGATCCAAACTCAGCGTGGAGGATGTTCCCAGCCTCACCAGTGGGATGTGGTCCTGATCCACAGGTGAAACGAAGCTGAGTCTTTAAATGGGAACAGAACTGAAACTGGTGAGCTGAGATGTTCCTCAGCCTCTGACCTTTGTTGGAATGTGAGCATCTCCAGGATTAGCTGGATGAGCGCTGATCAGGATGACACTGATCCTCAACCCTCATGCTTAATGTGTGTGTGTGTGTGTGTGTGTGTGTGTGTGTGTGCAGTGTCTGGAGTTCGGCGAGGGCTCTGTGACCGGCGACATGTGTGAGGACCTGTGTGTCCTCAGCCTGGTCGAGTACAAACGCTGCCTCTACTACGAAAATGGGAAGAAGGTGATCGAAGCGCGTTGGCGAGGAACTCCCATCATCCTGAAGTCCAAACTGGAGAACTTCTCCTCCTACGAGCCTCTGGGACTGGTGGACTACCCGGTATTTATTTCTGTGTTGCTGTTTTCCCGTGTGTGTGTGTGTGTGTGTGTGTGTGTGTGTGTGTGTGTGTGAGACTCCTGTAACTCTTCTTCTCTGGTGGTCTTCTCTCACAGCAGGATGCAGCAGAGCAGCTCTCCCCGCTAGACATGGTTTTCTACGCCACTATGGAAGTAGGTCACATGATCTGGAGCCTCGGAGGTGAACCAGTCCTAACATGTCTCCTGCTCGTGGGTCCAGGTGAGGAGCGCCCTGGGCCTGACTGAAGGTGACGATGATGAAGAAGGAGGCGGAGTCAATGGCTCTCTGGCCAGACTGTGGGGGAACAAGCTGAAGCTCCATGAGAGGACCTACTCCAGAGCAGAGCTGGACTCACTGTGGGCTCTGCTGCAGCAGGAGGAGTACACCTTCCTCCGGTACGCACGCACACACACACACACGCACACACGCACATACACACACACACACGCACACACACACACACACACATCCATACTTTAGACCCCGTGGTGCGTTCACTGCCCTGCTGGCCAGTGTAATCTGGAAACACATGGAAGAAACAGCAGAAGATGATGTCATATCTACAAACACGTGTGGCTCGCATCCATGTGAGGGTCAGATGGTCAAAAAGGGTGAGAACACATCTGGAGGACAGATGTGACCCCTACTGAGGGTCTTCTGAGTGCGTGTCTTTCTCTGGTTGTGCGTGTGAGTCTCACTTTTCCATCTCCTCTGGTTGTTCTCCAGGGTTCTGCAGGACCTCAGTGTCCACGTGGCCAAAGTTTTGGGTTCCTGTGGTCATTTCTATGCAGTGGAGTACCTGTCGGCTGGACACACCTGGGACCAGAACATCTTCTCACTGGAGGGGGTGGGTGTCTCTGGACAGGACAAACCCAAACCTCTGGGCAGGTGGACCTCCAGAGAGATGGTCCATCGCATCGCGTTAAGCTTCCTGGACATGGTGTCACACTTTGACCATGACTTCACCCACAAGCTCCACCTCTGTGACATCAAACCTGAGAACTTCGCCATCAGGAAAGACCTGACGGTGAGGATTCATGTCCGTGAAACCTGAAGCATCCTCTGAAACCAGCCCCCAAATATGTTAGATCACATCTTCACCCATCCTCCCAAACTGGTAGAGATGATCCTCACTGGTCCATCCTGGTTTCCTGCAGGTGGTCGCCATCGACGTGGACATGGCCTTCTTTGAGCCGAAGATGAGGGACCTCCTGGACCAGAACTGCAGCAGTGATGAGGACTGCAGCTTCTTTGACTGTTGGTCCCGGTGTGACCTGACCAGTCGTCGGTGCAACCCTCGGCGCCACAACAGCAACCTGCAGGTGACGCCGGCAGTTCTGGAAGCATCTCAGCAACCTTTCATCTGCAGCTCGTTAGCATTGAGACGCTACTTCAGTGAAGCATTTTCATAACCCAAACACACTTCTGAAGGTTTCTGACCGTCAGAGCCAGAGGCTGTTAGCTCCCTCGCTGTTAGCTACAGTTAGCATGATGCTAATGTGCTAACTGTGCGAATAGAAGCACACAATTAATGAAACCTTTTAACGAATGGCTGGTCCACGGAGATGCTGGATGACCCAAAAGCAGTGAAATCTTTAGAAATTGTGATGATATCAGACGACAGGAACGAACTTTAATGGTATAACGTTGCTATCGTGGATGCTAATTTGAGAGGAACCGTGAAGAGCATGAAGTGAAGCAGAGAAGCAGCACATTCAGCCACCATCATGGTCTCGTCTGTCCTGACCTTCATCCGTCCAGGCTGCTTTGTTCTTCCCTCTGATCGGCTCCTTTCTTTCTTCTTCAGGTCATCTGTGAGAAGATCTTCAGACCATGGTTTTCTCCCACACTCCTGGGCACCAGAGCAAAGCTCCCTCTGCAGGTGTGGGGGGGGGTTATCCCCTCACAGAAGAACAATTTTGTCACCTCTTTTTTGGAGGGTTACACCTGTGGACTGAAATTCTCCTGTTGGTCTGCAGGTGGAGCTTCAGCGAGCAGTGCAGGAGTGTTCTGAAACAGAAGAAGGGGACGAGAAGATGCAGAAGGACAGAGGAGCAGAGGGAGGACAAAGCCGAGGGATCCATCAGCGACTCCTCAGCATCCTCACCCGCCTCCTCCAGGATGAAGGCGCTTCAGGGGAGGGGGGAGGGGCAGGGAGGGGAGAGGCCACGCCCACACGGCGCTGAACTTCTGAGGAAGGAGAAGAAAACGACCCTTTCTCCAAGTAGCAGCTCACGGATAACGATGAAGAACAGACGTAAGTCCTGATTGTACAGATGTTCAGATGTCCTCCTACTTCACCAATGAAGACGATGGAGCTTTTTCTCCCCGAGTCGTGATATTTGATAGGAGCGGCTTGATTTGGTGGCCAAGAGGAGACGACCAGAGCTTTGTTGCAGGTTCAGGATGTTCTGGTACCGCCAGCAGATGCCCACAGCTGGATCCATCTGAGCCGTCTCCTCCTCCAGGGATGAGAGCTCCTGCGTCTGTACAAGGATTCCTGAGCTTCCACTAGTACAAGAAAAAAAAAACAATGTAAGATTGTATTTGAATAATGACAATAAATATAACACAGATGTTTGAAAAGCTTTGTTAAAATTTGTGATTGTGAGATTTTGTAAAAGCTAAAATTAAATGATAAGAAAAGATTTTTTTTCTTTTTTTGTTGCAGCCAAAAACGTTGTTTTCCCATCAAAGCCAGACTTCATTTCAGATTCTTTTTAACAGAAAAGTTATTTTCAAACTGCCACACGAAGATGCTACTGTTGTTATCAGTAAAGTGCAAGAATTGATTACAAAGACGCTGCGTTTTATCATAAACCTGCGTATTAATGTGTTTACCAGCCATTGTTGACTCATATCCCAAAGTGGTCCGGCACCGACTGTGGCGTCCGTCCCAAACACGCTGGGATGGGCGTCACTGGGATGTTGGGTTCTGATGGAGACTCATGACAGAAACAGAAAACTATCAAACTGAGCATGTCCTGACTGTTCCCCACTGGCAGCCACGGCTGGCAGGAGGGTCCGTGTCTACGTGCTGGAGGAGGCGCCACTCTAGAGAGGAACGACGACCTCTTGGGTTTGGGTTTGCCCCCGTTTCACTGGGTTGAGCAGTTGTGAGTCGGGCCTTTGCTTGCTGGATGTGACCAGGTCCTGGTCCTGAGGGATCCCTGTGTGTGGCCTGATCCAGGTATCAGGGATCACATCACTCATATGCAGCTTCCGCCGATTGTGGTGCCTGATTCATTTATTTCTTTACACAGAATCTCATAGAACTGGCTGTGGCCTCCTGTGGGGCTGGAAGCCTTCTTGTTCCGGCCCTTACAGAGACCAGGTCCCAACATTGTAGCTGTGCTGTTGAGCTCTTAAGTCATGTAATCGCTTCTGTCTTTGTTCAGCCGCTTTGATGTGCTGATGAGGAGTCGCCCGGACCTCGTTAAGGCTCATTTCCGGCTCCTGCACATGGTCAAGGGGCTTAGATGTTAGGTGTGAATCTCTGCACCCCCTAATCCAGTATGCTGCTATTTCCAGGGGCATGTGCTCTACTATTCTTATTAAATGTCAGTGTTTTATGGCTCTTCAGCTTCACTTGACTTTCTTTTTTTAAAGAAGGAATACAGAGGAGGCTTATTAGCTGCCTGCCAGCTCCTGGTCATAGCTTTCCTTCTACACTTCCGGTGTTTCACTCGCTCATGCTAGCCGCAAGCATGCAGTCTGGACAGTGGGTGTAATATTTCCTGTTGTCTTTCGTTAATTATCTTGGTCCAACTGGACGGTTCGATGTCCATGTTGGAGTCAGAGCTTTGAATTATTCCAATTAAAGCTGCTGGTTGGCGCATCAAACAAAAGAAAAAGCTGGACTTCCTGATCCGATAAAAAACCGCTGCTGCGCATGCGCAGTAGCGCCAGGGAGGCCGGGATTGCGCAGTAGCGGTTCTGAAAAGCGCGCCAACCACTCGGGTTCTACCAGGGTTCGTTTGACTGGTTCTGTGGTTCATAACGGGCTGATTGTGACTGTTACGGCAAAGTAGCGTTTCAGTAAAATTTAATGTATGGTGTTTCTGTTAAATAGGTGTTAATCTGTGAAATAGCTCCGATGATGAATTAAAATCCGGTTGTAGTTGATAGTTTACATTGCGACGGTTAAAATGAGGTTATTATTCCACGGTGTGTCCACAAGAAGGCGGAAATTTATAATGGAACGACAATTGTCCCAGCTCGGCGCCCGTAGAAAGCAGGAAGTAGGGCGGAGTCTGCGCCCTGTCTCGCGCCACCAGAACACCTACGGTTCTTCTCCACCCAGTTCCCAGCAGACTGAGCCACTAGGGCCCAAATCAATAAATCCTTGTACAATCTTTATCTTCTCAGTTTAAGCTGTTTTTTTCTTTTGAGTTGTTTCCAGCAGTAATAGAAGAACTTGCACCTTTTCCAGCCCCTCGTCCATTTTAACACGATTTGTTCATTTTTCAGCCGTAGATTCACATATATTTGTTGTAAAACCTGGTTGTTACCGGCTATCCTGCACCAGCCTGTCGTTAGCAACACGCTTTAGGTGATAAGAAAAGGCTTTACTGGGTACAAACATGCTGCTATCCAAACTTCCGGGTACATTACCGCCATCTGTCGGACAACAGTGTGCGTCACAGTGATTAGAGAGGAGGGACAGATTCTCACAGGGGGTCCCTAAATGACCTCTGGTCACTCATCACAGTTGGAAAAGTAAATGCTTTTTAACTTGTAAGAGGACTCTGCAGGGCCCACAGGAGGGGGTCAGGCTGGGTGGAAGATAACGGGCTCTGTTGACAGCTGGAGAGAAACATCATGGAATGTTCCTGAATGTTGAGCTGAAACATCTTATCAGCAGTCCAGGCTCATCTGCTCCTTCCTGGGAAACATTGGACAGAGGCGGCTCTTGTAGCTGTGAATAACTGTTAGCAGAGAATCCACCTCTACTCACACACACACACACGCACACACACACACACGCACACACACACACACCGAGCCAACTGAAGGAATCAGTTACGTTTATTTTTGACAGAACTTCACAAATGTTCACTTTAGAACAGATGTAGAAATACACACGAACAAAATGTATCAACACTGTATAAACCCTGGAAAAATGGAACTTTCCTGTTAAACAATAAATGTAAAGATCTTAAATGAGGTTTTTGATGCCTGTGTTTGTGATTCAACACAATGAAGGAGCCAAACAGAGCTATTCCACAACTGATACTGTGAGTGTGTGTGTGAGTGTGTGTGTGTGTGTGTGAGTGTGTGTGTGAGTGTGTTTCCGGCCTCAGTCAGACGAGCCATAACCTTCAGGATCAACTCCTTCCTGTTCTCAACACTCTTCCTCTTGACTCAGGAGACTAGCTGAGGAAGAGCAGGTTCTCCTGACCTGGTTCTTCTCTCCACATCTGGACCTGCAGATGTGACCTGGAACACAAGAGGAGGAGGTCAGGACGTGAAACTGGGTGTGGGACAGCCTGTGCTGCTGGTGTATGAGGGAAGGGTGAGTGCGGTTCTGTTTGGATCCATCTATGCAACAGGTGCGACAGACTCACCTGTGAGCTGCTGTCAGATGAGGTCCGATGTTTGGAGATTGCTTCAGAACTTTGTTCCGTGGTGGTTTTCAGGGGGCATCTGAACTTTGCTGCAGGAGGAGCCCAGAGACGAGGCTGGCCAGGTGGTGCTCTGACCGGGTTGTGGGCTGGGAAGGTCATCGGGGTCAAATGAGAGGTCTCCCGACTGGTCCCAGGCAGCAGCTCCTTCTGCCTCCTGAGGCGCAGCAGAGCCAGGCTGGCCTGACGGGAGGGACGCCTCTTCGTAAAGATGGGAACCAGTTTGGGGGGGGTGGACTGCTCAGAGGAAGAGGAGGAAGAAGCAGATCCGTGGCTCAGGCCGGTCCTGAATCCACAGTCCTGAAGCCTCTGGGCTCTCTCCTGCTGAGAGGGACCTTGAGTTGAATGCTGTGATGCGAAGTGAGGCATTGTGGGTAATTGATGAGGAACATTTGGGACTTGGGGGAGCGGCGGGGTGCTGCAGGAGGTGGCGGCTGTGTTGATGTCATCACCCAACGCCTGAGGAGTGAAAAAGCGTTTCTGATGTTTTCATGCGTGTAGATAGAAAAAGACCGATTTGCTGTTTACTGCGCCCCCTAGTGGTTAGAAAAGAGACCTCAGGATTGCTTTGGGGATTTTGAGGATTTAAAATTAAGGTTAAATTGAAAAAAATAAGAAAGTAAACCCACCAATATGAAAGCTGCAGCTGATCTTTTAACTGGTACCAGGAAATGAGAGCACTTTTCTCTGGCGCCAGTGTCACTTTATCGGCTTCCTAATGGCTTTATTTCAAAATTCTTTTGTAGGTCCACCTCAGTGACCTGCTCCGCCCCCCCCCCCCCAAGGACGGCAGGTCAATCTTTGCTGGTTCTCCCCAGACCCAGGAGGAAGCTGAGAGGCGCCCACACTTCTTGTCTTTGGCTTTTAACCCATATGAGGCTGCATTTTATTGGGACTTTTACGGCCTTTTATTGTTGATTTCTTTGTTTTTGTGTGTGTGTGTGCGTGTGTGTGTGTGTGTATGTACCTGCACCGGTGTGTTGACGTCCGTGCAGCGACTGCGTTTTCTGCTCAAACAAGTAGGGAACCCGCACACGTTGTGCAGACTGGTGCGGACGTCAGACAGGAAGGCGCTGAGCGCCCCCTGCTGGTCACGCCGAGGACAGCGCTGTACCTGCTGCAGGCGGATGCAGCTGAGCGGGTATCTGCGGGTGTCATGATGGTCAAAGAACGTGTGACGCAACCCGTCCTGAGGTCCCGGTGGACCGCCGGTACTGGCCGGCTGCTACCCTGCCCACTGCTGATCCTCTTCAGGCCTCTCGGCTGGACTCCTGTTTGTTTAGGTTTTGCAGGTTGGGTGCTGATGTGCAAAGCTTTGGTTTGGCTGGTACCGTTGTTTACCTGAGCTTCTGCATGTTTACCTTCCTGTCAGGACTTTGAGATCTGCTGATAAATTATTCAGGATACGTGAAGAGGCGCTCTCCAACCAGTCTGAAGTAAATGCTGCAGTACACCAGCTCCTCCTCTGGCAGCTCAGGAAGGGTGTAACCATACTGGAGCGCACACACACACACACACACACACACACACACACGTCTGACTGAGTTGAGTTCACTGCAAGGAGTTGCATGATAAATTATGTGATTTTATGCATTGGTGTGTGTACCAAGCTCATCCAGTGGTTCTGCAGGTCTCCATAAGTCCTGAATGGTCCATCTTGAGGAAGCTTATGGCTGATTCTGATGATTTGGCCTTTTTTCATACTGCACACACACACACACACACACTCAGAGAGTCAGGACACACACACACTCAGAGAGTCAGGATACACACACACTCAGAGAGTAAGGACACACACACACACACAGAGCGTAAGGACACACACACACACACACACACACTCAGAGAGTCAGGACACACACACACACACACACACTCAGAGAGTCAGGATACACACACACTCAGAGAGTAAGGACACACACACACTCAGAGAGTAAGGACATACACACACACACACAGAGTCAGGACACACACACTCAGAGAGTCAGGACATACACACACACACAGAGTCAGGACACACACACACACACACACACACACACACACACACACTCAGGAAGTTCAAACACAGATTATCCATCACTGCTGTTCCTCGGTGTGTCCACATCTGACCTGGGCAGCACGTGACACCAGACTCTTCCAGCAGGGGGCAGCTCCAGAAACGAATCAGGATGACTCCAGAACCTTCTGAGGACGCAGGGAGCGAGGTCCAAGTCCTCCAGCTGGACATCAAACACAATAATATCTCTGTTGATGTGTTTGCACCATTTTGAGTCCTTTCTCTACTCATACGGTTGGTGGAGGAGCTCTGATGGTGTTTGCTTCCACGCTGATGCACAGCTGATCTTCAGAGGCGTTCCACTCCACTCCTGGAGGGAGACAGACGTTAACGTTGCCACGCTGCAATCAGGGCCAGATTTCACCGTGACGACCGTGGCTAAGCTGCGGCTAGCTTCTAACGTCTCTGATCCGGAGCGCTGCTGCAGACTTACGGACGGCGTCCATCTTCCCTCGCTCACTCACAAAGTCTTTACCTGAGAACAGAGAAAGACCTTTCAGTGTGGCCTCCAAAACGCCTGTTTTTAAACGGAGTTACGTCACCATAGCAACGGCGCTATTGGCTGGAGTTGGTTAAGTTGCTTTAGTATTTATGAGAGTCCACTGTTATTTATTTGCCGTCATTTTCATGGTCACAAACTAAAGCGAGTTCAGAAGGAGTC
Source organism: Takifugu rubripes (assembly GCF_901000725.2). Classification (NCBI taxonomy): domain Eukaryota; kingdom Metazoa; phylum Chordata; class Actinopteri; order Tetraodontiformes; family Tetraodontidae; genus Takifugu; species Takifugu rubripes. The sequence goes on along the minus strand of NC_042294.1, from coordinate 11,670,692 downwards.
AGGTCATGAATCACATCAGGATGATTTAAGCTTCCACTGGCGTGTTGGGACACGTCTGAAGCGGGTGAACGGGGGTGACCCGGATGTGCTGGTCTGGACCCGGACAGGGGCGACTGTGGAGAACTATTTTCAGGGCTTGTTGGTGTTTGAGGGCTTTATCTCGGCAGTGTTGCAACAGCCCTGACATGTGGACACACAACCTTTACCCTCTTCTGAACCATTATTAAACTTGACCTTTGACCACAGGTGAGTCTGCACAGCACGACTAATCTGAGCAGCAGTAAGGACCGGTTTATCAGACTGGGCTTAAGGTGAAGGTGGAGCCGACGGTTGCATCACTCGCTGCTGCTCCGCAAACGATCGTCCACGGCAGAAATGTCAGGATCACCGCAGGCGCTGTTGCTAGCACTGTTAGCACTGCAGCTAGCACCGCTAGCTCTGTTAGTCACAAATGTCCTGTCTGGACACACGTTCTGAGTAGGTGAGCAGCAGCCTAATAATCAGGTTAATGAACGTCTGTCACGGCACCAAACCGTGGAAGGCAACAGTGATGGACACAAACATTCAGGGTCAAACCGTAAGACAGATATTACAACCATAAACAAAGTTAACTACCGCTGACGAGGAAGAGGCCAGCTTTGTTCCAGCTGGGCGAGAGTCTGGTGGTCACAGAGAACGAGAGACAAGCCTGCAGAACAGCTGGAGAGACACGCTGAGGGGGGCCCAGCTACCCACACACACACACACACACACACACACACACACACACACACACACACACACACACACACACACACACACACACACCAGTAAGTGAAGGTAAGCAGAAAATGTTCCTGGATGATGACGCTGTGACACTGACCATCAGTCGGCGTCTCTTTCCAAACATCTGGATCACACCCGTATGGAAAAGCTGGAGCTGAAGCAAGAAAAGTCCAACTCAGAGAACCGGAGAAGGGCCAGCGTGTGTGTGTGTGTGTGTGTGTGTGTCCTACAGCCATGACCACGATGATCTCGGTGAAGGACTCCGGAGCTGCTGAGGCCAGCACATCAGTGTGGAGCAGCACCAGCTCTCTGTACAAACACATTTGAGTTGGGACCCTTGGACATCCCAAAATGCTTTATGATGTCCTGTGAGCTTCATACTCAGTAATATCAATGTCTACTTTTAACTTTGAGACACCCACAAAATGGCGTCCTCCCTTTTTAGTGCACTATCAAGGCAGCAGGGGGGTTTCAGACGCAGCGGGACATTAAAACTAGCGAGTTAAGATGATGTCGGGCACCTGCAGATCTTCATCTGTTCGCTCCTCGGCTCCTTCTCCTCCTCCCGTAGAGTCAGAGTGACGCAGCACAAATTAGTGAAGTCTGGAAGGTCCAGAAGAACCGTGGAGGACCGGACAGCCGAGCCCATTGGGTCCACACCTGCGGGAAACCTGGGTTTTCTCGGTTGACCAGCATCCAGATTAAATGGGTCTTAAATATTAAAATGCGAACGCATCTTTGGTGGTTGTGCCGTTTTATTTTAAACGTTTACTCCTTAGCGATCCTAACCGGTATTAATCACAGTGAAATGTGTAGCACAACTATAGTTTTAAACCTGAAAATGTCAACTCACCTGTTTCCTTTAACGCGCGCTTCGTTAGCTAAAACGAGCTAAATGCTAACCGCGGAAACGAGACTTTTCTTAGAATCGTTCTTAAATCAACTGTTTCTTACCCTAAAACCAATCGGTAAATAAACCAGCTGGGAAACGAACAGATTTTGTAAAAACTACGACCAATTAAGTTAGAATATCGGCTATTCTCAGAGGGTGAACCAACAATTAGAATACTGCGCACTTCTGCTGGTACAAGAAAACAAACTACTCTGTCCAGCTCCGAGGAGGTTTTACACATTATTTCACTTTTACTTTTTAACTTCAACATCTCCAGTGACTATGGAGCCCCTCTGGGGACTTCGGGTTTAAAACCCAATGGCAGCGTGTTGGTTGTCTTTGTGGAGTGGTTGGGTTTAACGTTATGCTGTTCATAATTCATGAATAAAGGTAGCCTGGTTACATGATGTTGTATTGTTATTGTTGCCATGGTGAGAGAAACGTCCACACAGCCAATGAATGAATGAGGGTTCCTGCATGTCTCCAAGGCCTGTAGAAAGTAGCTGTAGTGTGCAGCTTCCAAAACCACTGCTGCAGATGCCATATGGCTTTAACTTATCATAAGAATCTACATGCCAGATATAGTCAAGTCTTTCAGCAAAGTGCTGCCTAGATTAGTCCTGCTGGATGACTCTAACTTCCCGGGTGTCACCAAATTCCTCAGATTTAAGCTCATGCAGTCAAATTTAGTGCCTCTTGCTAAGAACTACTCCATAGTTTAGGATTGACAATATGGATGACATTCTAATTTATACCTATATATATGATTCCAATTTATACCTATATATATCTATATATATATTTTACTAGCCTATTACAGCTTGTTCATTGCAACAGTAGTACTGCTGGATTGATTAATGAAGTGTTATTATTATAATTATCATTATTATTAAAATTAGCAATTGCTCTTTTAAAACTAAAGCTGTTAATAACACACACACACACACACACACACACACACACACAATAGTTGCGTGAGAAGCAAGTTCCTTGAAAATGTTCAACTTTGGCCTCGTCCTTGCTCAAAGTTCGACTATGATTGACAGCCTGTTAGCCAATTGGGGAGTCTTGGTCAGAGGTGAGCTGGAGAACAACCAATAGCAGCGCGAAGGAGGCAGAGGGGCGGGCATATATTTGGCGACGTCACATAGGTAGGCGGGGCTCTGACCGGAAACCTTTCTTCCACAATAAAATCAATCCCCCGTCTTCAGAACAGGGGACCGCGATCACATAACGAAACAAGAAAAAAAAACCTTTTCGCACCACGAGATGACCACACATGACGTCAGAGGCTTGCTGTTGTGTCCTAAGGTGTCTTCATATTCGTTGATTTATTCTGGTTTAATTTGTGTGAGTGTGTAGGGTTTTTACTTTTAAGGAACCTCCCGGAAGTCCTCCCCCACCGCACAGGAGTGAGGAGTTCGAAGAAAGTTGAATCAACGTAAGAGAAAGTGGGTTAAATGTCGGAGTTTCTGTGGAATCACGGTCGCTGCAGGATTATATAACCAGCCAGACTCCGGCGACTCTCGCCCAGACACACGCGCCTGAACACGGACACAAATGGGTGAAACGTCGGAAAAGAGCCCGAGCGGAGTGAAATACTTCCGTCTGTCCGAGATCGAAGAACAGAAGTCGATTAAATCAACGTGGATCATCATCAACTACAAAGTTTATGATGTGACCAAGTTCCTGGAGGAGGTGAGGACCATTGTGGAATAGTCACGGGGCCACAAACTCTACAGATAATCAGACAGTGGTGCCGGTATCGTGGGAAAAGGAGGAATATGTGTGGAAAAGAAGGGAAGTGCTGAGGAAATGACCGTTTTTACCAATGCTCAGGTCTGATGGGGAATCTGAGAGATGCAAATGTCCAGGAAACGGAGGAATCAAAGATTGACGTGTTTTCTGCATCACTTTTTACTGCATCCATCACAGCGCCCATATTTTCTATTTCAATTCAAATCAGAAGGAATTTATTTAGAACGCACAATTAAAACAGCCCAGGTTGACCAAAGTACTGTAGAATGCAAGCAGCCAGGAAGGCCTGGGAGAAGTGACCCTTTAAGATAAGCTACCTTTACCTTAAAGAGCAGCTGATGGACGGTTCCAGAGTCCAGGGGCGGCTACATCTGGAGTAGCTGAACAAATATTTACCTGGAGGAATCATCTGTTTCAGGGCGACACACTTAGCTGCTAATTCTGGCCTCGTTCATCAGGATATCAGACGTTGGAGGGACGTCTCCTGTGCGGCGACGAGGTTCTTGATGAAAGATTCAGGAGTAAAGTTGCTGTTATGACGTCATTTCAACACTCCTGTGACAGTTGTTTGGTTAATTGCTGGATTGATTGATGATTTCTTGGTGGAAAAGCATAAATATGCTGCATAATCTGCATAAAAAGGAGATCATCCAGGCCTCTGATCGTCACATTATTGATTAAACTGAAAGTAAATAATCCTGGATGGTAAATTATTTATGTCTGACCTCTGAGGTCGGTGACCTCCGACCTCTGGGTTTTCTCTCCACCTGATTATATGCTGGATATCCCTCAGGTGAGGCAGGAGCGTGTTTACTGTCACGGCTCATTTCACCGTGCTGAAGGGTGAACGGTCCAGACCTGTCAATCATTCCATGCTCGCGGCGCTAACCGTTAGCATCGTTGTTGTTTGTTTTCCACACCAGCACCCGGGGGGAGAGGAGGTGCTGCGGGAGCATGCGGGCGGGGACGCCACGGAAAGCTTCGAAGATGTCGGCCACTCCACCGACGCCAGAGAGATGGCGGGCGGCCTGCTGATGGGCGAGCTGCACCCGGTCAGTGTCCACGCCCGGCCGCACTTTGGTTACTGTCGTCTGTCGTCTCTAATCTGAATCTGTTCGTCTGCAGGATGACAGACACAAGATCGAAAAACCACAGGTGAGACAAGCCCCGCCCACTTTTACACAATCTAATGAGGTGACATCTGGAGGGGCGGAGTCTGATCGTGTGTGTTGGTTGCAGGAGACGTGGGTGACACCTGTGGCGGACGAGTACAGGTAGAGTGAACTGAGCGTCTCCATGGCAACATCAGCCCTCCTGTCAATATGTGGACCTGGGGATGGTTAGGAGGTCCTTCAAGATGATGGAGCTCAAACATCAAATATTATATCACCAATTGCGATGGTTAACCAGGTTAGCAGCGGTAACTAGCCACCTCTCTGCTTAACTTGAGTTCTTTCTTGCAGCAGTTGGACTAACTGGGTCGTTCCCGGTCTGGTCGCCATCCTGGTCACCATGCTTTACCGCGTCCTCACCAGCGACTGACGCCATCGTGGACCAGACCAGGGACCAGACCAGTGGACCAGACCAGGGACCAGACCAGTGGACCAGACCAGGACGTGGAGGCGCCGGCCCACCTGTCCCAGCTTCACCTTGATCATGAACATTTTACTACAATTAGTGTCCTTACAATCACTCATCATGAGAATGTGGACGCTGCCGTGCTGCTGTCACGCCGTGGTCACGCCGTGGTCACGTGACCAGCGTTTGCAAGTCTGTCGCTACCTTTTAATCATGTGATGTGGAATGTTTTATTTCATTTAAAGGTTGTTTTACAGTTCATCTGAAACTCAATGATTTGCTTTCTTTACTCAGAAATTTAGAAAAAGTGACCTTGTTGCTTTGAAGTCTGGCTTCTTTTATCCATTAAAGCAGTTCCAGAACATGAGAAATAAACCAGCGTTTACTCACACACACACACACACACACTCTGACACACACACACACACTCCGTGTTCCACCTGACTCACATGATGACGTGAGCAACAAATGATCGAACATCTGCCCTGAGGCCCGGTTCCTGTGTGTTCTGATCCATAATCGGACTCACGATGGTCCCCGCGTCTCATAAACGATCGTCCTCATCACGTGACCGCGGGGCTCCTGACGTAACTTGTTATTCTGGTCTGGCGCTGACGTCACCGGCCAGAGCGTCTGTTCGAGGAGGGTCAAGGGAACGCCGACGTCACGTTTGCTCAGTTGCTGCTCGATGACGCACGTGTCGTCTGTGCGTTCCATGAGCGCAGGTGACTCACAGTGTTGACCAGAACACGCTGTTACCGAACGACTGTTTCAACTGGACACCTCAACAACCGGACACCTCAACAACCTGTAGCAAAGCACCTGAGTGACTGCTGCTAAACACTGGATGACTGATGATGGATTCAGTCGTCTGATCGTTTATGTTTCTGACTGTTGATGTGCAGGTTTCTGGCTGTTGATATAAAGGTTTCTGGCTGTTGATATAAAGGTTTCTGGCTGTTGATATGAAGGTTTCTGACTGTTGATATGAAGGTTTCTGACTGTTGATATGAAGGTTTCTGGCTGTTGATATGCAGGTTTCTGGCTGTTGATATGAAGGTTTCTGACTGTTGTGAAACTGTTTCTGGCTGTTGATATGCAGGTTTCTGCCTGTTGTCGCTCCACACATGGTAACAGGTGAAAGTTGTGGGTTGTGACATATCAGTGCGCGCGTCCGCGACACGCTCACAGGTGAGGGTGAGGGTAGGGGGCGCTCGTATAGAAGCCAGACCTCCGGGATCACCGAGGACTCCTGACCGGCCCTGCAGGTTCCGATCGACGGCCGCCCGCCGGGGTCCCATGTCCCGCTCACTGCTCCAGTTCCACGCCGGCGGAGAGTCGCCCTCTCCGGGCCAAACGGCTGAGAACGGCCGGGGAGAGAACGAAGAAGCAGATGAGGAGGAAGATCTGGACGATGAGGCAGATGCCTCTCAGCTGGAGAGGTTCATGAGAGACCGCAGGAGAGCGCGGTCCCTGCCAGCCTACCCCGCCGCGCTCCTGGACGGGGTCCCGGAGAGCGACAGCAGAAAGCGGGTCAAGTTTGCGGACTCGATGGGCCTGGACCTGGCCAGCGTCAAGCATTTTAGTGCGCTGGAGGAGCCGCAGATTCCGAGCAAAGTTCTGTCCAGGCACAGGAGCTTCCCCCCACAGGAGCTTTTCACAGACCTGTGCCACAGCTTCAAGTCCAGCCTGGACCGCCTGGTCTCCTGTTTCCCGGAGCCCCTGGACACGGAGCGGAGAGTCCAGCTTCTGCGCGTCTGTCTGGAGAAGATCACGATCACCCATTTCGAGGTTCGGGGACAGATCCGGGTCCTGTGCGGCCGCAGGGTAAAGGAGGTCGGGGTGAGGTACACCTTCAACGACTGGCTGTCCCATGTGGACGCGCAGGCTCTGCACGTGGCCGCGGAGGAGTCTGGGACGGTGGGAGAGCGCTTCGGCTTCACCGTGTACACGCCGCCCTTCATGGACCCCAGCTCGGCCGTGCACTTCGCCGTGTACCTGAAGAGCGACGAGGGCGAGTTCTGGGACAACAACGAAGGCCGCAACTACACGCTCCGGTACCGGTGCATGGGCGGAACCAGTGCAGCGTTTACCTGAAGCCTGGAAGAGCCTCTGATTGTAGCTCCCAAACAGGGTTTCAAGATGAAGGAAGGCCTGAGAGGAACCTCCTCAACATGTTTACAAGTCTCATCACTTTACCTCAGAACTGAGCTCAGTCCGATCAGCTGATCAATCATCACGTCTGATCCGGATCTTCACCAAAGGTTAATCAATAAAACCAGACAGTTAAGGAGGACATTTTCAGATCGGATGCAGAAACACCTCCTCAGGTGGACTTCAGGATAGTAACCTGTCAGCTAAACATGCTTCAGAAACACTGTGGCCTTAAAGAGGCCTAGAAATCTAAATACTAATGATTCAGATGTTTCGTGATCATCAATAATTTACTGATTGTGTTTATTTTTAGTTTTTTTTCTTGTAATATTTTAAGATTTTCTGCAAATGTGAAGTGAATTGAAAATAAAACGTCCTACTGGTGATAACATTCATGCAGATATTGTTTGTTAGCAATCGCTGGAGCTCCTGTTAGCAATATCAGCGTTAGCCGGTTGTCATTAGCTCTTATTAGTCCCAACTTTACACATCAAAGCTGGGTCAGGCAACACGTGATCTTCGGCTGCTTGAGGCTAAATTTACTACCATCGGCGGTTAATCAGGTCGTCGTCCTGACAACCATCTGTCCATCATCTTCACCTGATGGTCAAAGTTCCAAAGTTCAGCGAATCTGGAAATAGTCCTGTTGACCAAGATGATGACATCTATTTGATCTGTCCACGTGGGACAAGATGAAAGCCAGTGCAGGTAGACGTCAAACGTGGGCGTCGGCCAATAATGACATCATGAAGATCTGATTCCACAGGCTTTGCTTGATTTGGACCAATTTTAATCATGTTCTGATTGGGCGGGGGAGGGGCGGAGAGAACAGGGCCCGAGCGCTGCTTCCTCCAGGCCCAAGAGGACCAGGTCCAAGAGGACCAGGCCCAAGAGGACCAGGTCCTGCGGGTTGAAGAGCTCACAGCTCGTGCACGGAACTGATGAAAAACATCAGACTCACCATTAAGTGGAGCAGCTTGAAGGACGTGTGCTGCTCCGCTGTTGGATGCTCAGTATAAAAACACACACACACACACACAGACACACACTCTTCTGGCTGTTGTATTTGAATGCATGAACACACAATAACAGTTGAACGATTGCTGCATTTTTAATGTCTCCACAGCTGCTGTCACAGCTGATCACATTTGATGTTCACGGCAGGGGAATGTTATTGTTATATATTTATCATTATTCTATTTTTATACTATTATATTAGTTCTAAGTAGAAAAGAACCTTTGATTGATCTCCAAACTGAAATCAGTGATGACAGAAATGTGATCGATCCATCCTGAAAGAGTCAAGAAAACTCTTAAAATGCGACGCACTCTGTGATGATGTCACATCCTGTTAGTCCGTTTATCCAACCACTGTCTTCTGGGACGCAAACATCCGGCCAACGCTGACCTGAAAACACACACACACACACACACCAGATTTCAGTGGACAGAAGTGTGTGTGCAGAGATCGCGTCATGTCGCCGCAGCGCCAGCAGGGGGAGACGTGCGCCTACATAGTCCTCTGCACCACGCACGTGCACACGCACGAACGTGGATGCGCTCTCCTGATTGGTGGCAGAGGGGTGTGGAAGGGGGCAGTTCTCTGAGCCAATCAGCTGTCGGGGGGCACATCAGTCATGTAAGTGATTGCAGCTGTCTTTTCTCTCTCTGCACATCTGTCCGTCTCCATGCCCCGCCCCCTACATCTGGCGTACCGATCAAACGCGCCCACCTCAGCAGCAGTGCATGCTGGGAGCCCTGCCCTGGGGCGTCCAGTGCAGGGGGGGCCGGGCGAATAAGAGCATCCGACGGACACACTGCTGCAAAGAGACAAAACAATGAGCCCAGAGGAGGAGGAGGAAGTGGGAGGGGCCACGTGGCGCAGGAGAGGCCCCTCGCCACGACAGCATGTTGATTCTGAGGTTCCGGACCACTTCAGAGGACCGGACGTGGTGCAGAGCTCATTTCTAAAGCCCCGTCCCTGGTACCAGGACCGAGAGCCTGCAGACTCTCCGTATGCTACAGCTAATTAGCTTATCACAGACAGTGGTAGCTAACGGCTAAAGCGAGGCGTTTGGACTCACTTGTCTCGATTCGGACCCTGACTATCAGCTGGTCCTGACCCAACACCAGAGCTTCCATCCTGAGCCGTCTCACTGGGGTCGAGACCCGTCTTCCTGTCCATCGCCGTGTCAACCGCACCACAGGAAGCCTGACGGGAACCATCTGCTGGTGCTAACTCGCTCTGCCCCAGCTCAACGTGTCAGAACCAGTCCAAGTTCACCCAGCACACACACACCCGTGCAATCAGAACCTCCCGCTGCCCCCAGCACCAGCCCTGAGGGGAGGGCTTCCTTTACCACCGTCTACCTGTTACTGCTGGCAACCATGGACACCCCCCCCCCCCCCCCCCCAGGTCCTCACAAACCAGGACCCAACCAATTGTGCCCGTGTGAAAACGACCTTGACGCAACATGACAAAGCAAATTCCTGGATAGTTGGACGAGGCTGAGCTACACTGCAGGAGAAGGCCACACACACACACACACACGCACGCACACACACACGCACACGCGCGCACACACACGCACACGCACACACACACACACACACACACACACACACACACACACACACACACCCTCCTCACAGAAGGTCAACACAGATCTCTGAACAAATAGCTTTACCCACAATCCTCTGCTCTCTGCCACATGCACACACTTGTGGATCTTTTATGTTTTTACTGCCAAACAGATGTGGAATAATAATAAATATCAAATGGTCCTAAATCTGTCATCAATAGTCGTTGCTCAATATCCAGCTGTGCTCCGAATAAACGTCCTCCTTCCAGTTCACATGTCGAGGAGAATTGACGGGGACGCTTGTCAAAGTAGTAATAACACTGGTAATAAGGCCCCTCTTCACCTATTACATCCCATAATAGAGTCTGGCGGCAGACCAGCGTTTCCAACAGGAAGCTGTCCCTCGTGGTCACAGGGATTTCAGGAGCCAGACCAGAACGCCGTATTTCTACGGAGTGTTGGAGTGTGTGTGTGTGTGTGTGCGTGTGCGTGTGTGTGTGTCACCTGTCTCTGTATCAGTGCCAGGGTCTGCTGTCCTTCTGTTATCAGTCTCTCCACTGTGGTCGGATCTCCAATCGTCCTGTTGGCCCTGAAGGCATCACGAACCCGTCGCACTGCGTAGTTCCTAAACCAGGACGAGAAGTGTGAAAACGGGTGGAGGAGGGTTGTCGGTTCGAGCCCCAGTGCAGACATGATATTCAAGATTCAAGTGTACATATATACATATATATACAGAAGGTGTTCTGGTCGTAAGGGGGTGCCAGAACACCGTCAGAGCACTGCCCTGGTACCCTTGAGCAAGGTACCAAACCCACAAATCCAGGGGGGTCCTGGGGGGGGTCCTGCCCCCCCCCCCCCCCCCCCCGCCCCCCGGGGAGCCAGAAGGGATGAAGCAGTTAAGAAGAGAGAGAGAGATGAGAAACTGTTCTGTTGTATCAGATTAAATGGTTTCTGTGACATCACTGAATTTATAATGAGCTCAACAAAGCAAAACATGTTCTTCTTCTTCTATAGAGAATAAAGCTGGGTGAGAGACTCTCAAATCCTTTTAAACTGACTGAAACATAAACAAGCCAGAAGGATTCGACGTCCTCATTTAAAGATAATTAAAATAAACGTGCCAAAGCTTCAGCGCTCACACACAGACGGCTCAACTTAACGTTCAGAGGTAAAACACACGTGTGTGTTTTCTCTCAGGGTCAGCAGATGGAGTTTATCCAACCCACTGATGAAGAGGAAAAGAGGACGAAGATCAGGGCGAGGAGGTCAGCTTTCATCTGATCGCTCAATAATTCAAGGCTTGGCGTCAAGAAGGCGACTGGGGAACCTCTGAATACACAAGTCACCCCTCCCCCGCCTCACACACACACACACTCACACTCACACTCACACTCACACACTCACACACACACACACACACACACACACACACACACACACACTAAATTAACCATAGTGCTGATTATCTAATCATTTTGTAATGGTTAAACCAACAGTATTTGCCAGCTATTTAATTAAAATGATATTTTCATTGCTTAGAAGTTATTCGTCTATCCATGTTCAGCCACACTCAACAGGGTCACGTGCTCATGCGGGGGTGGGAGGGCTGGAACCCGTCCCAGACAGGGTCTCCTTGGACGTGTCAAAATTCATGGAATTGGACTCTGAGAGGGAGTCGAGCCGCTGGGATGAAAGCAGACCGCCATCAGCTCTAAGCCAGAAGTACAGGACAGTCTAGTGTAAACAGAAATACATATAGGCAGCTGTCATATAGGCTTAATGATCAAAGCCCCGTCAAATAATGAGCTACTCCCTGGTGCATTAGCAGCTCCTTCAAATTTCATCAAAATCCGTTCATAGCATTTCGAGTTGTTTGCTAACGAACAGACAGACATCTGTCACATTAAAGCTTGGCAAAGGGAACAAATTAAAGAAAAATTAAACGAAAATGTTGCTTTTTATGACCATCTGAAGACTGAATTTTCTGCAACTGCAGCATTATGACATGATTGGCAGATTAAAGTAGAACATAACCAAGGTTTGGCGGAGACACACACACACAAAGCTGTAAGCAGCCATTTTTATGTCATGTATGTGTGAAACTAATATACTGTAATAGAAAGACATTAATGTGCCTGAACATGTGCAGCAGGAACAGCGATGCCGGCTCACATAAACAACCGTCGGCTACATTAGCAACGGCACCGTTCATGGCGCTGACACGCACTGTTCGGCCCCCGCGATCACTCAGATCAATCAAACATCCGCTCTTACCTGTAGTTGTACGAAGGAAACTTCTTACTCTCCGTCAGTAACAATTTATAAAGAGAAATCACTTGTGATCTTGCGGGCGCCGACATGTTGATACTCATAACAGGGTCTGCCTGAAGGACCCGAAATATGTGCGACCAAAGCGTGCCTGTGAAAAATAAAATCACTCCCCGCCTCGGCTTTAATTTTCGCGCCTAACTTTTCTATTACTATTGTAGTATTTAACATCTGTGTTTTATTATACCGAAATATGATCAAGGTAAACTAATTTAAATGCAATATATTGTTCAGCAGTCACACAGGCACGCATCCACCCACTAAACCGTTTCTAAACACTGTTGGGTGACACAAGGTGAGTGAGCTTGTCCATTGAAACCTCCTTAAAATACTCATTAATACATTAATACTCTCTCGGTGTAGTTTAAAATTCAAAACTCAAAAATCCCCGAGATTACAGATGAAAATACGAACACAAAAGGGCAGCATTTTGTGCGTGGTAACGTTGCTCTGGGTTAGCATGTTAGCTTGCAGCTAAGTTTGCAGCTTGAGCAGAAAGTTCGAGTTCACGCAGAAGCAGCAGCGGCTTCGAAGGTGTCCTCCTGAATGCCGACTCTTCGTTGACCAGAAACATCTCAAGAAACTGGTAGAAGCTCCACAAACAGCAAGAGAAACTGTGCATTGGCTTTATCTCATTTTTCCTTATAAACGTACTCGTCGCCTCAGTGGTGCCATTGGGTCGCTCGTCCTGCAGGTTCTCCTGTCCCTGCATCCGAAATGGGACGGTACATGCTCCTAGTCACCAGGAGTCCAAAATCACCTAATTTTTTTATACTCATCGACATTAAAATGGTGCAGCTTTGAACTGGTACCTGTTAGGCCACCATTGTCCAATAGGTGGAGATGACGGAGAGGGATAAACCCACATGCATGCGAGTGTGTTGGTCCTTCTGCTGGGCCCAGCCCTGGTGTGGGTCAGCACCTGAGTTACCTGCAGCTACAACAGCCCCTGTGCACCAGCCTGGGATGCACTCTGCATTATATAAAAGGCCGCAGGACACGGGCAGCCAGCAAGGGCCTTTGACCTTTTACATTTGTCCTCACCAGCAGGTAGACCTTCCCTAACATTTCTGACCAAAGCCAGATTCTTGTCAGTAAAGATCTGCTGAAACAGCCTGAGACAAACAAGTGAAGGAATCAGAACTTCTGGAACTGTTGAGTAGTAGGACATGTTTAATGAGCTGTAGATGAACGTTATCCTTCCTTTCTTTGAAGAATCAAAGCTGCTCGTCCTCTGATCCCGCCATGTTCAGACTGGCAGAAAAATCCTTCTGAAGCACCTGGACCCAAACCGATGGATGCAGCTGCACCGCGGGGTAGACTGAGGTAAGCCTGAGCTTGCTAGCCTCTGGAGGTCGTGAACATTCTGACTTTTCTGGATGTTCTGGTGCCAACAACTCTCTGGTTGCAGAGAGTAAAGGCATTTGTGTGTGTGTGTGTGTGTGTGTGTGTGTCCCTCCATCACCACTGGAGCCCCTCCATCACCACTGGGGCCCCTCCATCACCCCTGGAGCCCCTCCATCACCACTGGGGCCCCTCCATCACCCCTGGGGCCCCTCCATCACCACATCACTCCCATCTAACAGCTTAACTGGATTCTGGTTCCAGATTACATTAAAACTCATCCTGTCCTCATCTAAATGTAGGCGGAGTCCAGACCAGCGCTCAGGGATTCGTTTTGTTCATTCCTGTTTGTTTTAACATGCTACGACTCATTAATGTTGGTGTGTCTCTGGTGTCCAGCAGTTTGATGGGCCAATCATCATGAGGCTCCCCAACAGGCCCCTCAGCTTGCTCCGCCCCCTCCAGACTCACCTGTACTGTGTGGCAGCGTTCCAGACCAGCGGTCGACTCCTCAGCACCACCGACCCTGCTGGTCAGGCCACCGTGGAGGTTCTTGGCCACGCCTACCAGCGTGATGACTTCACCAATGTCACACCGAAGATCCTGGCCAAGGTCGGCCGCAACCTGCACAACCAATCCCATCATCCTCTGTGGCTCATCAAGGAACGAATCAAGTCGCACTTCTACAGGTACCAGTCCGAGCTCCTCTGGCCTCCTGGTGGCGGGCTGCGGGATTTAAGTTTATTTATATAGCACATTTAGAAAAACACAGTTGTCCAAAGCAACGCATAGAATAAATACGAGATAAAAACACAAATGTAGTTAAAAATGACATCAAATTTAAAAAACAGTACTAAAATAGTATTGCAAATGGCATCAAATCAGTCAGGGTCAAAGGCCATAGAGAAGGGCAGAGATGAGCTCCTAGTAACCAAGCACTTAACCACCAGTCACCAGAGACAGCAGCTAAAAGCTATCGTTAAAACCGCAGATTCGCTACTATGTAGGGTTTTAAAAGCGGATTGGAAAACCTCAAGGATATGATCCTCTTCCAGAAAGCCACTGATTGGGGGTGAACTGCCTGGTGAGTGTTTATTTTAAATAAGGAGTTTAGAGATTGGCCTCGACTTTGCTAGCACTCAGGATCCAGAGCAGCTTTCTAATCCGAGGTTAAACTGCAGCCTGTTTAAAATGCTCACGGACAGACTGCTGTTAATGAATGCTGATGGGATGGTGTTGTCGTGGCAGCCTCTACACCTGCCGGGGGAACCCCCTGTTCTCTGTCCACGATAACCTGAGCCCGGTCGTCACAGTGGAGCAGAACTTCGACAGGTCGGCTTCTGAATCTGCCCGAGTCGTGAAACGGTCAAACTGAGCTGTAGGAAAACACTCCTGTATTCATCCTTCTGGGTTCCACAGTTTGCTGATCCCGCCTGATCACCCCAGCAGGAAACAGGGAGACAATTATTACCTGAACAGGTGAGTGACCCGGCTCGCCCCCCCCCCAACGCACCTGAAGCATCGAGCGTTGCTCCAATCACCGAACTGTGGCAGGGAAACGATGCTCCGCGCTCACACCTCCGCCCACCAACGGGAACTGGTGCGGTCCGGCCTGGACGCCTTCCTGGTGGCCGGAGACGTCTACCGGCGGGACGAGATAGACACCAGTCACTACCCGGTGTTCCACCAGATGGAGGGAGTTCGCCTCTTCTCCAACCACCAGGTACGACCCCCCCCCAGCAGCTATCTGCCCCCCACGTGTTGGCGTCATGCAGGGAGACACTCCAGATGTTTGTGGCGTTTCCTCAGCTGTTCCAGAAGGTGGAGAACAGCGAGGATCTGTCCCTGTTTGAGGCGGGCGGGCGGCGGACGCCTCACAAACAGGAAACGCACAGCCTGGAAGCCGTCAAGCTGCTGGAGTTTGACCTGAAACACACGCTGACCCGCCTGGTCACACACCTGTTCGGAGCAGGTGAGCGCCTCCCCAGACAGGAAGTGACACCAGAGCTTCTCCGCTCATTATTGCCTCCTGTCTCTCAGCTGTGGACGTGCGGTGGGTGGACTGTCACTTCCCCTTCACTCACCCCTCCTTTGAGATGGAGGTGCGGTTCCAGGGTGACTGGATGGAGGTGCTGGGCTGTGGCGTGATGGAGCAGCAGCTGCTGAACGCTGGTCAGGTCACACACTCACGCGGTCTTTTCTCCTCTCATTGTCTCAAAGGTGATTTACTGGTTAGCTGATTGTTGCCCTGAGCCTCATTCACAGGTGGGGGGGGGGGGGTGTTGCCACCCGTCAGGTGTGTAACAAACAGAAAAATCTTGCTTTTCATTCTTTTTTCCCTGTTTGATTTCCTGGCTGATCACGTGACCGTGTGTGCATGCGTAAATGTGTGTTTCTGCCCTTGACACTGCTGCAGTGTTACAGTAGACACACTTCTCTCTCCTGCCCTCCTCCCCCTCTTCATTTCCACTGCGGCAGTGTCCGTTACCATGGAGACCACTCATTCAGCTTCCCGACACCATCCCATATTCACACATACAGACGCTAACAGTTTGTGTCTGTCTCTGTAATCCCCCCCTTCATCTCTGCGCTACTTAGCCCTGTCTTCCTCTCTTCCTCAGCCCCAACTAACACACACACACACACACACACACACACACACACACACACACCTATATGGTAGCTGTTCGTCCAAAGATGATGGGGTGAAGTTAAAGACGGAGGAGAGGAAGGACAAGAGGAGGAGGAGAGGAAGGACAAGAGGAGGGGGAGAGGAAGGACAAGAGAAGGAGGAGAGGAAGGACAAGAGGAGGGGGAAGGAGGGGAAGGAAGGAGGGAGGTGAAGGAGGGAGGAAGGAAGGAAGGAGGTGAAGGAGGGAGGGGAAGGAGGGATGAAGGAAGGAGGTGAAGGAAGGAGGGAGGTGAAGGGAGGAGGGAGGGAGGGAGGGAGGGAGCGCTAATAAAACAAACAACTCAACACTTAGAAACCAGGCCTATGAAAGAGTGGTTACACTCACGACAACCTCATGTTAACATCGATATTTAGGCACAAACTGATTGTGTGTCTGCGTGTGTGTGTGTGTCTGCGTGTGTCTGTGTGTGTCTGTGTGTGTCTCCCAGGGGTGTCTTGGGTCAGCAGGTAGCATATGGGACTTGGTGCTAATGACCACACCTCCTCTCCAAAACTTAATTCACACACACGCTCACACCCCACGGGACTGGATTGTGTGTGTGTGTGTGTGTGTGTGTGTGTGTGTGTGTATGATGGGGGAAGACTCATGAAATCTGATTAAAGTCGTGTTGGCGACAATTAACATCCTTCAAAGCCACAAGCCCTGAGGGACTGTGTGTGTGTGTGTGTGTGTGTGTGTGTGTGTGTGTGTGTGTGTGTGTGTTTGGGGGGTTCAGGTGGCTGCTTTCACTCCTAATCCCCCCCCTTTGAATAAATCATGTGACCCCCCCCCCAATCTGCCGGTCTCATTAAAGCTTGTCTGTCACATGGGAGCCCCCCCCTGTCCCGCCCCTCTCTCCCCCTCTCTCCCCCCTCTCCCCCCTACCCCCTTCTATCCTCTGGGGATGGGGGGGCAGCTACGCTCACACCGCTAATGCTGTTTTCAGGCGTGTTAAGCCACGCCCCCTTCCTCCGACCTCTGGCCTCTCCCTTGATTAACAGCTCCATCTACCACCAGTCTGATCGTCCTCACTGCATTTTCCCCCCATTTCTGCCAGTCGGGACAGTAACTGGTGACAGCTGGTGCGCACAGACACACACACACACACACACATGCGCACACACACACACACACACACATGCGCACGCACACACACAAGGGCAGGACAAACATTTGTTTGTGCAGTGAACCATCTCAGTCCAACCTGCCTCCTCTATAACAAGCTATGGCACACTCCCCCCCCCCACCATCCATTACCACTGAACGAGCGGTTGGTGACAGCCGGGCCAGTAGGTGGCGATACAGCCACATATTGGTCACATGGTCGGTGTTGGCGTGACACCGTTTGCTGCTCAGGCTTAGCTGGGAGCGGCTAGCTTTCCTCCAGACCGGTTTGGTTTCATCAGGGTTGCAGTTGGATCAGATTTGGACGTGTTGGACGTGGACGTGGACGTGTTGGACGTGGACGAGGCCGGTAGCTTCGCTGGGCTTTGCAGTTGTCACCAGTAAAGTCGGTGCTGCCGTTAAAATTAGCAAGCTGCTAAAAATAGCTCCTGTTTCTTTGCTTTCTCTGAAGGAAACAGCCCCCCCTCCCTTTCTGCTCATCTTAGCCCCATTTGTCTGATTCAAAAAGACGTGATGTCATGTGGTCACGTGACCACCCACGCTGGAGGCCTGTTGACCGACATGTGACGGCCCGTCGGCCGCGGTGCTTTCAGGGACGCTCGGGCGGGCAGCGTTGTTTATCCCGCATTTGACTTGGACATCTCACCATTAGTCCTGGTTACCATGGTGACACGTTTGAGAATGACTGGGATCATCTTCAGGCAAAGACTGCCGTCGGTTTCTGATAGTTCTGTGGTCGGTTGTGATGTCACTTCCTGTTTGTCCTCCCCTCAACAAAGCTTCACGTTTATGCTTTGATCATTTTAGTTCTAGAACAGCTGTAGCTAGCTAACGCAGGTTCTGTTCCTTGGAGCAGAAGTTGAATCACTTCTGCTGTTGAGATTCAGCAGAGGAGGAGCAGGAGAAGGTCAGGGTTGTTCCTCCCTGACAGGAACCAGAGCCGGAGCAAGCGCGAGGAGTCTGGAAACATGGCTCATGTTGGTGACCTTTAACAAAGGTCGCTGTCAGGGAGGCCACGATGAGCAGAAGGAAGAGGACATCATCATCATCACCTCATGTCTGAGGAACACCCACGGAGCTCCAGGAGGAGCAAAAGTCCTGAGGAACCATGATGGTTCCTGTTCCTGTTCATCTGACAGGTGACCGTGTTCAGAAGCTGCAGCAGCAATGGTGTCAGGAGATCTTTGATCCAGGAGCCTCCTGGGTCAGACCCAGACCCAGGAGCCTCCTGGTTCAGCTCAGCAGAACGTCAGAGCTTCTCTAGCTAGCTCTTGCTGGGGCTGAGCTGCAGGAACCAGATGGACAGATGATAAAATGTGAGTCACCCTGTTGACAGAACCGGGCTGGCGTCTCTGTTCTGAACGTCCATGTGGGAGCAGAAGGACGGCGCGGTCACCAGCGTCTGAGGGTGGATTAATAAGCTGTGAATCACCATCTGGTGACGTTTGAAATGTTCGGATTGGACCGAAGAACGCGGCGCTTGTGATGACGTCGCCAAAAACCAGCGAGCATCCAAAAACACCGAGTTGTGTGGGATTTGCAACCATGTGGAAGCTAATCTGGAAGAATGTGAGTGGGCCGAACTGACCTGGACACCTGCATCAGTGGCTCCGCCCACAACAGGAAGTGGAGCCACAGCTACGTTCGCCAACATGCTAACGCTAATGAACTTTGGGATCGTTTTTCCTGTAGAGCGTTAGCAGATGCTGAGTGTGTTTGATTCTCGAAGCTTCTCGTGTCTGAAAGCTCTCAGATCCAGATGTGATTACAAAGCAGCTGTGCAGGAACGTGATTTTCGATGTCTCCGGCGTGAAACCGGAGCCGCTGTGGTGCCGCGCCGGTCCAAACAGCCTCCAGTCATGAACAAAGATTATGAAAACAACATGAGCTGAAAGACTCAGCGCCTGTTATTGAGCCTCGCCGCTGAATTAGTAATGAGGACAACATAAATTATGCAGAGTGATTAGTAACCAGGCAACATGCGGCTTTACCTTTCCAGTTATAGATTAATGGAGCCGCAGGAGGGAAAACTGGGATTTGATGTCTGAAACGGACTTCCAGAGCCAACTGAAACCTGAGCTAATGGACATTAGCATGTCTGCTAAAGGATTGATTCAATAAATAATGATAGAAAGTAATGAAATTTCACCATAACAGAGGCTGCCAGATAAGAGCAGGAGCGGGTCTGAGTGGTGGGCTGATGGTCACGTGACCACGGAGAAATGTGGAGCTAATGTGTTAGCCAGAGTTAGCGGGATGAGTCCGGAGTGATGGGACGGGTCGGAGGAAAGAACCTTCCCTGTCACGTGACTTTATGAACCACGCGTGGCAGCTGCTGCCGCTCTAATGTGGCCTCATCTGCTGGTCCCGGCTCGATCCTGAACCCGATCCAAGAGCGTCTCCTGGCCAGAGACGAGCCGCCACGTTGTCATGAAATCCTTTTCTTCACTTGAAGGTCGTCAGAGGTCATTGCTCAGACACCAGCCTGGGCCTGTTTCCACCTGAGGTTCTGCTAGTTCCTGC